>NW_015639792.1:962458-962569 GCF_001515625.1 Sinocyclocheilus rhinocerous
CCCATTCATAAACTTGCTTCATTCCTGAATGAATCAGCCGTTCGAATGAATCAATTGAATGAATGATTCAAATGATTCAGTCAGTGACTTACTGCCACCTGCTGGCAGTTT
>NW_015639792.1:964739-992978 GCF_001515625.1 Sinocyclocheilus rhinocerous
ACATATTCTGTTACACCAAATACACAAAATAATGATCTTTAAAAAAGCATCATATGACCCCTTTAAGGGAGTGTGTAAATGTGATACTGATTTAATACAATACAATTCAATAAACAAGAAGTTAATATTAAGTGACTTACATTGTCTGACTATAACACTATTGTCTGATTTTGCTCTATTTCGTCGTCGAAAATAGTTTAAAACAAAGACACAGCGGAGCCGCTGCGCATCTCCATTCTAACACAGCGGTGTTTCATTTATGAATGAATGGGCATTTCTGAACGGATCTAGTGAGTCAGTGATTCATGATTACCCATTCATAAAGACAGTCACTTGATTCATTCCTGAATGAATCAGCCGTTTGAATGAATCAATTGAATGAATGATTCAGTAATAAAAATCAGTGACTTACTGCCACCTGCTGGCAGTTTGTTTTATTTTTAAAGTATCTTTTCAGTTATTTAAATCATTTAATATTTCTATATTCAAAATTTTATATTTAAAACATTAATATCATCATGAATTTATGGATTTAATTGCACTCATTCCACTTCTGAACCTCATTAAATGTCTGAAAGTACATCAAGCCACTTTTGTGTTCTTCTGTGCCACCTCTACGAACTATTTTTGTTAATACTGATTTCATTTGATTGGTAACTTATATTTCTTATTCTACTTGTTCTTATTCTGTCATTTTAATAAAAAATTTTTTAGAAGCTTATAAAATATAATTTTTTAAAGAATTTGACAGATGATGACATACTTTTAATAAAGTTAGAGGAGTCAAATATCACCTCGTAATGGGAAGGCTACTTTTTGATAAAATTTTGGATTATTGATTAGAAGGTGCTCCTAAAATTTTGAACGTGCTCCTAAATTTTTTAAGTTAGGAGCACAAGTGCTCCTAAAAAGAAAAGTAAGCGTAGAACCCTGCCACTACTGTGAAGGAGCACGGAGTGAGGAACGAGGAGACATGGAGTAGACTTCACAAAAACAGACTTTAATAAACATCCAACGGAACTAGGAATACACATATAGCGGGGAAAGATTAACATTCAATACCAGACAAATGAACTCTGAATAGGACTCACTTTAAATACACAGCACTAGAGGAGGGAATGACGAGAAACAACTGGAACTAATTAAACAATTAACATGGGAGAAAACTGGGTCAGGGCAGGCACATGGAGAGGGAAGAACACCCATAATGAGTCCAGGGGCATGACATTATCGCCCCCCTCCAGGAAGGCGCGTCCTTGTGCCGTAGAACAACAGAGGGTGGGCATGGGTGGGAACTTGGGAGGAGGCTCGGGAGGAGGACGGACACCCGGGAGGGGGCCGGCAGACAGAGTCCAGGGAGGTGACGATGGAGGGAGGAGCCAGGGAGGCGACAGGAAGGAATTGGAACAGGAGGGGCCAAGCAGGACCCATGCCACAGCCAAGATGGTGGCCCACGGTGGAGCCGACGGAGGGAGGAGGAATGGCCACCGACTCCAGGGGCCGACCAACGGTGGCGGAGCAGGTGGCGGAGGAGCCCAAGGCGGAGACGGAGAGCCGATGAGCCAGGGCGTTAGGGAGGATCCGGAGGGCCAAGGCGGAGCAGATGGCGCCAGCAACTGACACGGAGGCGTGGATCCGGAAGGTTGCGGTGGAGCCGGAGCGACAGAGGACTGAGGAGGAGCCGGAGGGATGAAGGAGCCTGACGGAGCCGGAGGGACAAAGGGATGGGGCGAAGCCGGAGGAGTGGAGTCCTGAGGCGCAGGATGGTCAACGCCAGACCAAGGCGGAGCCGGAGGGACAAGGGAGCCTGGTGGAGCTAGTGGACTGCCGGGCCACGGCAGAAAGGATGGAGATAGGAGCCATGGTGGAGCCGACGGGTCAATGGGCCGAGGCAGAGTCCGGGGCTTAGAGGCTGGAGGCGGAGTCAACCTCTCTTTACTGGACTGGGAAACGGGAGCCCACTCAAGGCTGGACGGGACCAGCGGGGATGAAGGAGAGAGGAGAGGGGGCAAGTTGGCTTCCAGCTCTGTTTCCCAGTCTATAAGGTCCCCCTCAAAGTCCAGCAGTCCCAGGTGTATAATCAGCTCACCATCAGCCACGGTGCAGTGGGCGGAGCTCCACTCCGCGCTCTCTGTCCGCGGCATTCTCCCTTGTGGCGGGCTCTGTTGCCGGCTCTCGCACCTTGACTGACGTCACTTGCAGCTCCAGCTCCACGGTGATCCGTTGCTCTGTCGCTCCATGTGGCAACGACTCGTCGGCCGCAGCGAGCTCGGGCTCTCCGTCAGCGGTGGGCTGGGCACCTGGTCCGGGGTGGCACTAGCGAGACATGGATCCCCGTTCACCGTCTGTCCCAGTGTCCGCTCCACAAAAGCGGTTAAATTCTCTCGAGGGCCTTCCTCGGACGACGGCGCTCTGTACGCGGAGTTTAAACTGGCATCGTAGAACGCACAGAGCACGTCGTCCGGGTAGCTGGAGAGGTTGGCGAGGACCGGGAACAGTCTGGTGTGGCCCTCGAGCGATTTTTCCCCCTGCTACAGCAGGAGGAGGAGCAGGTATTCAGGGCGAAGGAGGGGATCCATGGACACAATGGAAACAAAACACTGAGTAAAAAGCGAAGAAAAAAAATGGAGGGGAGACACGGAGGTTAGTGTTTTGGTCTGGTATTCTGTCACGAGCCGCTACTGTGAAGGAGCACGGAGCGAGGAACGAGGAGACGTGGAGTAGACTTCACAAAAACAGACTTTAATAAACATCCAACGGAACTAGGAATACACATGTAGCGGGGAAAGATGAGCATTCAATACCAGACAAAGGAACTCTAAATAGGACTCACTTTAAATACACAGGACTACAGGAGGGGATGGCGAGAAACACCTGGAACTAATGAAACAATTAACATGGGAGAAAACTGGGTCAGGGCAGGCACATGGAGAGGGAAAAATACACAGAATGAGTCCAGGGGCGTGACAGTCACTTTATATTAAGCGTATTTAACTATTATGTGCTAAAAAATGATGCTCTGTATTTTGTACTGTAAATTAATAATTTGATACAATGCACTTATTGTGTGCACTGAAAAAAAGTGAGATTACTGTGTCTTAAAATGCACCTGGTGTGTTCAGTTTGTTTAAAATCACATAACAGTCCCAATTAATAGAAAAATAAATAAATAAACAAAACTGATAAAACAAACTCAAAATAAATAAATAAATAAGCTAAATAAATAGCTTATGTCTAAATATATATTAATTAATTATGGCCTTTAGAATAAATAATGTTTTGTTTTGTATTAATGGTTTTGGGAAAATACATAATTTTGACTTAGATTAAAATAATAATAATAATTATAATAATAATGTTACCCTTTTAATTAATCTGTAAGTAATTGTAAGTTAATAACACCTAATGTACAGTTCTGAACATGCCCTTTTTTTGTGAACTATCCCTTTAAGACTTACCTCCAACTTGATTTTTAATGAGAATAAATAATTGTATTCTAATTTGGCTTATGTCTAAATATATATATATATTAATTATGGCCTTTAGAATAAATAATTTTGTTTTTGTAATTAATGGTTTGGGAAAATTACAAATTTTGACTTAGATTTAAAATAATAATAATAATTATAATAATAATGTTACCCTTTTAATTAATCTGTAAGTAATTGTAAGTTAATAACACCTAATGTACAGTTCTGAACATGCCCTTTTTTTGTGAACTATCCCTTTAAGACTTACCTCCAACTTGATTTTTAATGAGAATAAATAATTGTATTCTAATTTGTTCTCTCGTTAAAATATATCTGTTGGCGCTTTTAAACATCAGGCATTGGCACGGAGCTTGACAGATTGGTGTAATCAATCAGCATATGGCGCAAGGGCACAGCGAGGACGCAGGATTCTCAAAAACTTTACGCAGTCCAGACGGTAATCAAATCTGACCACTGTTGTGATTAAAATCAACAAGTGTTCTCTGGAGATAGCATTCTGTCTGCAATTAAATCCCCACCCTTCAATACTCTCTCTGCAGTTTGGCATTTGTGTGTGTGCGTGAAAGAGTTTCTCCTGTAAGCAGGTTAAGTTAAGCACAGTGTAATCTGTCAGTCTGTATGTTTGACACGTGTCAAGCCACGACAGCCAGAGCATGTGTTGCCAGAAAATAAGCCGAGTACATTTGAAAAGGCTGAATTCCATTTCCCATCTATCCTTCATCTTAACATTTTCTTTCACATATTGCATTTTTGCTTCATCAGCATGAGCAAATCGAAGCTGAAAAGAAGAGGGAAAAGGAGTCGCGTTTCCATTTCGCACTTATTCCCACATTCCCCGCAATCCCAGCGTGGTTAATGGGGTCATGGCGTATATATGTAAATACAACTCCTCTTCCATCATGTTCTAAAGATGGCTTCTGTCCCTCCTCCTCCTCCTCGTCCAAAGCTCAGTCAGGAATGACAGTCTCATTAAACAGTCATTTGGCTCCTGTAGGCCGGAATTTCGTCCTCTGAAAAGTCCTTAATTGAAATGCCCAGGCTCTATGACCTTGGGATGTTAATCCACAGCTGTAACATTTATCTCTTTCTCTGCAGCTCTCTACCTTCTGTCTCCTAATCAAACATGTTGGGGAAAGCCGGGCATCAATCACGTCGCTTCTGTCATGCAAATTGGATTTATGAAGGGGTATCAGGAGAGCGCTGTTGTTTTAAATGTTTACAGCCTGCGCGTGTGAGTGTGTGTGCACATGTATGTGAATGCGGCACACAGTAATTATTATCCTCTGATATTTCTGTCAGAGAAGGAACATCTGGAGTTGGCCAGAGAGAGCGGTCTAGCGGTCTCTTGTGTTTTGTTCTGCCCAGAAAATGTGTCCATGAATAGATTAGAAAATAAAAAACGACATCTGAGGGTTTCCAACATGACCCGTAGATTTGAGTACGGGCGGTAGGGACGTGTCACGACCAAAGTTGAGAGACTAGTGAAACATTCCTAAAAAATTCCTGTATTTCTAGTGATTGAATTTGTGACTAAATGTGATATAATGCCATAAATATTATTTTGTAACAAACAAACAAATTACCTATAGCGTATTTCAATGGTTTAGAGACTAAATAGAAAGAAAGACTCGAAGGAAAGGATGCACATATTGGATTGTTGCATTGTGATAAAAATATGCAATTATTATGAGTATTGAATGCAAAAGCCTTTAAGTGCCATCTGAAATTTTCATCTAACATGAGCATTTTTCCTCAATCATGTTTATGTTCAGTTATTTCACTTTAATAGCAATGAAAAGAACCTATTCATTGCCATTAAAGTGAAATTACTGAACTTACACATAGGAGCCTGATAAAAATGCTAATTTTAGAAGAAAATGTCAAATGGCGCTTAGAGGCTTTTGCACTTGAACTCTTCAACTCAATACATATATATATATGTGTATTTATAACATATATATATATATATATATATATATATACACATTCATTTTTACATGTTATTTCCTTTTGTATATGCTTGTCAACTTCGTTTTAAATGGTTAAGAAGAAAGAAAGAAAGAAAGAAAGAAAATGAAAATATTTTAGATTTGTTGCATTATTTTTCTTTAAGTATTTTATCATTTGCAGTTTTAAATAAAAAAAATTGCATTATTACAAATTTTGCACTTGAACTCTTCAACTCAATACATATATATATATTTGTATTTATAACATATATATATATATACACATTCATTTTTACATGTTATTTCCTTTTGTATATGCTTGTCAACTTCGTTTTAAATGGTTAAGAAGAAAGAAAGAAAGAAAGAAAGAAAATGAAAATATTTTAGATTTGTTGCATTATTTTTCTTTAAGTATTTTATCATTTGCAGTTTTAAATAAAAAAAATTGCATTATTACAAATTGCATGTTATTACAATACTGAGAATCTAATGAATGAATTAATGTCCTAAAATGACTTAATTTTCTCAGTATATTATTTTGTATAAATTCTTGTAAAAGTGAAATTTGACCTGCACACTTTAGTTTGTTGATTGATTGATTGATTGGATTGTTCGTTCGTTCATTCATATTGCATTTCGCATTACAGTTCATCAAATTCCAATGTATTGTTTTGATACCCATGCTACTTACGACTGGTTTTGTGGTCCAGGGTCACAAATGTATCTGCATTAAATATAGAGTTACTGTACAAAGTTGCAATGAACAGCATATACAAAAATAGAGAGAGGGATGGAAATATCATAGGTGATATGACTGTTGTAGTCTGATCAACGGTGGCACACAGTCTCTGATTAGTAATTGTTCACCAAATGCTTCGTTATCGAAAACCCCAATCCACATAATCACTGGATCTAACAATAGAAAATCAATTGCATTAACATAATGCCAAATTCACTCATCATTGCCTGGTGATTGTACTATCTCTTCCTACATGTCTGCACATTTGTTTTCTACCATTGATTCAATGGCATGAAATGGCACTTCTGCCTTCATGGCTATCTGATGATTGTCTGTGTGTGTTGTACGGATATGGCTCACATTGTGAGCATGGCGACAAAGGAACACTTTAATAATAGCCAGGCAGATGTTCCCATACGAGGCTGTTGTTGCAAGACAAGTAATCTGAACAAAACATAAATGTCTTGAGCCCAGTCTAGAATCTATTTTTTAATTGTGCTTTCTTATAACAGCTATAGATAAAATAATTGTCAATTTCTTCGAATACAGAAACTTTTAAGTTGTGTGTGGCAAATTGTATTATTTTGTGTGCGTGTAATTTTATGATGTTTTATTATGCTTCCTAACTTAAAAAAAAAATATTTACTCTAACCTCCAGAGGAGATGTTAATATTTCAGTTAAATTTCAGACATGCAGGCCAACAAATAAAATATTGTATATTTTTTTGTTTTATTTTCATTTTTTTTTATGTATTTATTTGACTTTGGTATTATTTAATTAAGTAGTTTTTCACTAACTCATGAAACCCCAGGATTTAATAAACTCCAGTTTGAACACATATGCATACATACAAATATATAAATATATATAAATTGTGTGAAAATTATTTACAACCCCAATTCCAGATGTCACGAATCCGGTCCATGAACTTCCGTCTGCTAGCCATCAGAGGTCACCCTTTCGCAGTCAAGTCACAGTTGATCATTATGAGTCCGGTCTAGTCACAGTTGGTCTCTCTGAGTCAAGTCTGGTCACAGTTGATCATCATGAGTCAAGCCATCTATTAACTCGCTACCGGTCCTGTCACGGCTATGAAGGCCGTCTATGAACTCTCTGCCTGTTCTGTTCCGGCCAAGGACGTTACACCAGAGAAGTTGGGACATTTTGCAAAATGAAATAAAATCAAGAATCTGTGGATTGTTAATTATCTCTAACTTTTATTTAATTGACAAAAATGCACAGAAAAGATTTCCAAAGTCTTCACTGACCGACGTAAATGTATTTAGTAAATATGAACACATTTTGTTTTTGACGGCTGCAACACATTCCAAAAAAGTTGGGAAAGAGGCATGTTTAACACTGTTGTCAGATCAACCTTCATTTTAATTACATTGTTTCAATGTTTGGGAATTGAGGATACTAATTGGTAAAGTTTTGCAAGCAACATTTTCTTGATACAAGAGTGCATAAATGATTAATTTTTACAATTTATGACTATAATTCAGCAATAGCATCATTTGAACTAGAGGCTCGAAGATGAACTAGCTGCATTTCCCAACATTTGCATGGTTACGGTCATAAACACTTTTTGAATTTTATATGAGGCACTACTTAGCAAGTCAACTTGATATCCATGAGCAGAACTGCATATCAGATGATGAGTTATGAATGCACTTATCTGTGCCAATGTCTGCCTTCCATTTACTCTTTTGTCAAAAGAAAATGTGGAATCCATTTTCCCCAAGTCAGCATATTATTGTCTATTATCAACTTTTTAGCATAGACACCCTTAAAGTGAATGTGATTGGTTGCTTGTCATGTCAAGCAGAAACATCTTTCCTGTTGTTGTTGTTTTTTTTTAGCAGTTCTTAGCCATAATAAGATGAAAAGTGGACCAGACTTTGTGTCAGTCGTCAGAAGTCTGGTTATGACTAAGTTCTGCCCGACAGTAGAGCTATGGAGAATTCTGCATGAAAAACAGACTCACCATCAAAACCACCCACACGTCTCCTCCGTCGTGGAAGAGTCTGGGCGTAGGTGCAAGAAAGAAAGATTAATGTGTCATATATTGAATTAATTAAGCAGGTAATATGTCTCAGGCTTCATAATACAGATTAATCATCAAAAGTTCTCAAATCATAAAGGAAATAAATATAGAAGCTTCCTTAAATGCTATTTATTGGGAAATATTAATGACGGCGCGGCCACCACAAAGGCACGAAATGAATGAGACGAGTAGCTTCTCTTCAGTGAAATTATATTATGCAATGACCCTAATCTGTAGCTTTTCATTTCATCGTTGCTTAGGTATTACTCATTCTGTCTGATTGTAAAGCACACCGTTTGGGGAATCTGAGAGAGTTTACCGAGGGCCAGAAGAAAGCAGGTGGAAGGGTTGGTATGTAGTATGAAATACAAAACAAAAAATGATCTGAATTACTTTATGGTCCACGTTTGATCATAAATACTAGCTGTATTCAGAATCTATCAGTGCAATGTAGTCTAAAGAAAAATGTTTTCCTGATCTATTATGTAGAGACTTCCTATGCGTCAGACAATGTTTCATTTCTGTCTAGCCATAACAAAGTCTGTGCCAACAGACCTCAACTTATCAGATCCTAATTTGATACCAAGTCTCACCGTAATTTCTTGAATTTTATGCTTCACTCAAAATCCTAGTGAGTAGAAGGTGTTTTCACTGAGTTTAAATAGTGGCAGATACTGTGATAATATTTGCACAAGTATAAATACAGTAGCAAAATAGCATCATGTATTTACTAAGTACAAATAATTACAAGCCCACGATGAATAAATCAAATCTGCCCACATAGTTTTGCTAATACTTTTTTTGTTGAGCAAGAAATATCTGACAGACATTTAAGTGCATGCTTACCTTCAGCAAATAGTGTACTTATTTTCTGTTTATTTAATCGTAATCAAAATGGACAGTGTATATCTTGTAGATCCGGGATGCTAGTACATTCAACAGTTTAGTATTTCAACAGTTTCAGCTATTATGATTGGAGGGTTACACTTTATTTTAAGGTGTCCTTGTTACAGTGTAATTATACATTTAAGTACTGAGTAATATTACTTGACTACATGTACTTACTATATGGTTAGGGTTAGGTTTAGGGTTTGGCTTTGGGTTATTTGCATGTAATTATGCATAATTTTTTGTTATTATAATAGTAAGTGCATGTAACGTGTGTAACAAGGACATCTTAAAATAAAGTTTTACCCGATTGGAGCATTCATTGTAAGCCCACATTCTTTGCAATATATTCTGTGCTTAAATAAGAACAACATTTTGGGGAATATTGTTGGTATATAATGTCTTAGTACGCAGATTAAATTGTCTGGCAGAACTAGTAAGTGTACCTTGCAACATATTGCATGATATCGCACATAACTCCAAAATGCTTATGAGCCACAATTATGTGCTGGGTTTTTTACATGTGCATCTGAAACCAAACCTGCAATATTTGCAACTGAGAACATGAACCATGAAGTCTGTGCTAACAGTTTCTGAAAGTGCATTTCGCACGTAAGAGCGCATTCAATTGAGATTCTCCTTGCATTCAGTGAAGGTGACATTCAGAGGAATTAATTAAGCACCGGTTTGTAATAGTTTGAACTGAGACCTGAGTCCATTCCAGCAAGAACATCTCCCGACATATAAACAGCAATTCTGAGGTCACTGTCACCTGGGTATCCTCATGCATTTAATATTGAGCACTAAATAAACACCTCCAGATGTACATTTGTCACGGCTCGCCGTAAACATCTCCAGCCTCTCATAACTTATGTGATCTCTGAGTTTTACAAAGTGCCTTGCATGCTGCTGTAGTGTACTCAGAATACCTTTGTGGCCCTGAATCAATACACACGCCGACACAGGCGAGCCGATAATCACCATTCTCACTCCACATGTTGTGGAGGCTGTTTTGTGATAAGGACAAGCCACAGATTGGTTACATTTTTGAAAATGCAGTGCAGAAAAGTTTTTGCACACTTTAAAATGTCATTGCATTAGATGGCAAAATCAAACCAAGTTGCATCTGCAAAAAATGACAATAGAGGTTTTATTAAAAATAAAATGTGTTTGTTGGTTGACATTCTTTTATAAAATGTGAATCCATGCATGTATTTAGTGTTTTTAAGTATTGGCACCCCCAGAATGTAGTTAAAATCAAACTTTACTTTATTAAATTCATTAAAATAAATTAATACACACACACAAAAAAAATAAAGATTTTTAAAATGAGATGGTTTGATGGTTACACATATTGCACAAATTAGATTTGAAAGTGAGGATTGTTGACCAACCAGCAGCCAATATTCTGTATGTCAAAACAGGTTGGATGATACCCCTTTTTACGGAAACAGACAGGCCAGCTGCAGTTACGATACAATACCTTGAATTGAACAGGTAAAAGTGTGTCAGCAGAAATATGTTAATAGAACTACATATAAAGTGAAAGAAACGTGAGACTTTGTACATTTATGCTGTCATAACAGCCTGTCCTGTCATTTTGCATTGTGTTACTTTGAAAATATTGCAGTTTATAAATATACCTTTTCAGTGATGGCATTGACTTTGCCAGATTTTAACTTTATATGATTATCAACAAAATATATGTATTATTAATAATAATAATAATAATAAAGTAAATATTTTTTACAAATGTATTTATTTATTTATTTATTTATTTATGTATTCATTTACCACAGTCTAAAGGCTACAATTTAATTCAGATATAAGTCTATATAAAGCCTTGCCTCCAGATTTAGATTCCAGATTTTTTGTAAATATTTTAATAGTTTTGTTTTTACAGTATGCAAACAAAGACAGTCTGAGGTAATGCAGAACTGCACGATGCAAACAACTGATAATCAAGGACAACTAATAGATAATAAAACTATACAGTTTGAAAGCAAAATTTAATGGCTGTTTGTGATATCACACGGTAAGATATATATATACTTCTTTTGGTATTTTTGAGTTTTGTTCAGCAGCAGGATATAATGTGGTTGTTATTCAAAGACCTCAGCTGTTGCTATGCAACAAATGACCTGCCAGATGCAAAAATAAAAAGAGTGGACATTTATGCACACATAACTACTGTTATTAGCTGGGCATATTAGTTACTGTTTGCAATGATGCTGTTTGATGCTTTCTTTAGACTGCAGTTTGTTTTAATGGTTTACTGCAGGAAATATGGACCAAACTGGTTTTGCATTTGCAGAACTGCACATAAAAGCTCATAAAAGAGGGTCCATCATTCATTCAAGTCTTGAACTTTCTTGTCCCTCGAGTGCTCATTTATTACATATTTTGCCTAATTTGATCTTGCTCTCTGCAAGCAATGAGCCTCTCAGCACTGGTTAACAGCCTGAATCTATTCTGCTACATTCTACAGGTTGAAAAAGTCAATAAAGTCAGCAAAAAAAATGCCTGAACATTACCAGATACAACAAGTGTTACTAAATAATTGTGAGATGTCACTTTTCCCAGTCCTTGAACAGGAGGTATTTCCCCTCAGGACACTCATGATCCACTTCTGTCTACTGTGGATCAGTGACACTCACATTTATACATACTGGGCAGTCAGTCATTAGATATTTCTTACCTGGAGGATGTGTTATGCACAGAGAGCACATTATAATTGGCTGGACTCATGTCTCAAAGTGACATGCGTCAATAACAGATCCGTTCCAGGTCACAGCAGTACAGTTGCAGTGTGAGACACAAGTGTGTCACGTTGCACTGATCGTTTAGTTGCCTTTTCACCATGTGAAAGCAAACAAAAAAATGCATTTACTTGCATTAACACATTGGCAAGCAAACAAATGTTTAAATTGAAATAAATAGTTCACCCAAAAATGAAAATTTACCCCTGCTCAATACATCCAAGATATAGATGAGTTTGTTTCTTCAATGGATCAGATTTGGAGAAAATTACATTACATCACTTGCTCACCAATGGATCCACTGCAGTGAATGGGTGCCGTCAGAACGAGAGTCCAAACAGCTGATAAAAACATCACAATAATCCACAAATAATCCATACCACTCCAGTCTATTAATTAAACATAAGTTAAATTAATCAATTAAAACTCTTGCTTCTGACTAAAATATGAATGTTCTATCCATAGTATTGCTTTCTGCAGTGAAAAATTACTGTCTTATCTGAATTAGGAGAGATATATGCACAGATCAAGCACCATTTACACGCAAAAAAATAGTGCAACAAAACAGCAAAAACAAATACGCTGAGCTATATTGTGTCCAGAAGTGACGGTTTAAAGTTAAAACACCTTAATGATGGGTAAAGATTTCTCTGCACAAGACAATAATTGATTGTGTAGAATACTTGTGGATTATTGTGATGTTTTTTATCAGCTGTTTGGACTCTTATCCTGACAGCACCCATTCACCGCAGAGGATCTATTGGTGAGCAAATGATGGAATGCTGAATTTCTCAAAATCTGTTACAGAGGACTGATTACTATACAACTGTCGATCCATTTTATGTATTTTATTTCTTTTTTAAGTATGCCACTCCACATTTTTATACCTTTTCATTTATATCTATATCTTTCCACATCTTTCCAAAACTTGTGACAATCGATAGAGTGTTTTCTATAAAGCGATGAATGTGCTCTCGTTCTTCCATCCAAGGTCACAGTTTCGCAGCTCTGTTGTGCCGCGTGCAGTCGGGTGCCTGCGATGTGTTGTTTTCCCTCCGACCCAGTCGCTGTATCCTGGATTACATGTCATTTCTCCTTGTGTCCCGCTTGTCCGGCTGTTGTCCCATCACTAATCGTATTATGTATGCAGTCTTTTCTTTTCACAGTCTGTGTTGTGGGCACCCCCTGTGTACCGGGCCATTGTTTTTCATCTTCTCAGAAACACAAAGACACCGGTCCGTTCAGAATGAATATTTACACTCTCTCATCAGATGGCCCCTGCGTCTATTGTTGGCTACAAACAAGGACTTCAGGAAGATTTATTACAGCTGGCAGCAGGACAAATGTATGTCCTTAATGAACTGTATTGTGTCCTAATTCACCTCAAGTGCTTGCTTCTTACAATCTCAAGGCAACATAGGGGAATAGTTGACACACCTTTGTGTCGTTCCAAACCTCTATGACGGTCTTTCTTTTGTGAAACACAAACTTGGTCTGTTTGTCCCTGTATGCTCTTCAGAAATTATGTTTAACATCAATACCTGGTTTACATCCAAGTTGTGAATTTAATTTAATTCATTATTTACTTGTAAAAAAAAAAAAAATAAATTGTTAAAATAACAATTTTAATAATTTAATGTGGAACTTTTATAACCCACAGAGATAAGTAGTATGATATAGACTACAGTTTATTAAGAAATGACTACTAACTACTGTTAGACATGCATGGAGGATAATTTTATTTTCTAAAACTCAAAAAGTCAAGTAGTAGTTCAAATCGTAAGTGCCACTCCTGAAATTTAAGGCAGTCTAACCAGTGAGGAAAACTACTCCAGATCTTTTGTTCCTTGAAAGGGATCATCCATCAGGGATTAAAAATGGGCACAGATGACCCTCGGCCTTCCCCATTAGCACTGCTCTCTGAGAGCGGGAAACGTTCTTGACACCGGCCTCTGTCCTTGCCAAACTTCCCCAACCGCAGTCCGGTCCGCAGTCTCCGTCTGTCTCTCTCAGATTAGTAAAGGAGAAGACACTGTCCTTGTCTTCTCATCTTCCTCTCCTGCAGCCCAGGGCCTGATGGCACACATTATCTCCTGTTAACTAATCACCCAATCAGAAACAGAAAACACTCCCCAGGCGCACAGTCTCACTGACGTAAATCCAGAGTGACAATATGGCTGATCTGCGGCGAGGAGAACAGTTGAGAGAGGCGCTCCTCATTAAGATCCCGGCAAGCGCCTGCTGTGTGTGTAGTCGCCCTTCCTCCGGGGACTCAGTCAGCGATTATTTCATTTGACTTGGCGTCAGGAATGGGATTACAGAGATGTTTAGTGTGTCATCACACTTCAGCCCCCCTGGCATGGTGCACATTAAGCAGGACAGTTAGGAAATGATGGGACTGACATCACTGCGTTTCTGCGCTGAAAGTGACCTTGTTTTTCCTCATTCTCTTCATCTCAGGGAAGTGTCGTCCCAGAGGAAGATTGTATTGCTCAAAGGTCGCTCTGTTATAGCCTAATGAAATTCTCAGTTATGTTCTATTTAACTATCAGCCTCGTTTAAGAGCCTAAAATTATTTTGGAGCAATACAAATAGGCACAAATGGGAGTGTAGATCTGTGAAATAAAGCATGGATATTTTGTTCTTGGAATAATTTGATGATAAATGTTTGAGTTTCTATTCAAATCTCTCGCTTATGATTGCAGACTGACAGTCTTTGAGCCCCGTTTGAGACATTTTTTGAGATCTCTTCTGACACTTTAATGTGGACTCATGAGGTTTCTGCTGCTGTTCACAGAAAACTGTTCTTCTGTGGAGGTGGTGTTTAGCCACGCTGTTATGTCATAAAGTGGCACATTCCAAAACCTGTCCTTTTGGCAGATTTAGACTAACGAGAAAGTTCTAAATGAGAGAGTTCTAAACCTTACAGAATGTTTTTATAGCACATTGACCTCTTATATATCAAAAGATCAAGGGAATTTTGATTTCTCAGTTCATGACCCCTTTAAGTGAAATCTCAATTTGCTCACAGCTGAATCTCATTGCTATCTAGAAGGAGTTAACAGAATATTCAGGTAAATTGGGACACTTTTTGCAATTACCCAGTTGTCCTAAAATTAACTCTAGTAAGTATAAGGTTTTGTGCTAAAACAGGTTTTTGTTCCCCAGTCACAGGCTTTTAATTGTCACAATTATAAACTATTTATCTTCAGTTAAAACTAAAACACCAATAGCTTATAAGTGTTGATTTAAAGGAGAGAAAAAATGTTTACATTTATATAAAATATAAAAAAGCAAATTCTGCATTTATTCCTGGAAGAGGCTTTGCAGTTTCTTTTCTGTAGCTAATTAAAGTGATTGCAAAGGAGCCCTGTACTGACATTTCTAACACATCCTCCATTTTCTTCACTAATTTCTGCACTTAGTTCAGGTCAAATTTCTCAACATAATAAAACATTCAAATTTAAAATATGTTGTTTAATTGAATTGTTAGATGTGCTGTTTTTGTAAGCGTCAGATTTATTCATTAAGAAAGATCACATTAGAAAGGTCACATTAGTGACATTTTGGCGGAATTTCAAGGGCAAAAGAAAAGTCTGCAATACTGTAAAAAAGGTCCATTATCAAACAACTCACACAAAACTCATATTAAAACCAAGTAGCTTTCTGCTTTCGGACCAAATTGAACACAAGCAAAATCTGCATTGAGAACATTTTCTCTCTTATGCAAAACTGCTTATCACACACTATTCCTACACAGTAAAATCAGCAGTGTAATATTTGCAGTGTTAAAGGTTATTAATTCAACAATAATTGATTGTTAAGAGTTGAATTAACAATCTACAGTGTTAAACAGTACTCGAGTTCAGTGTTGTTATATGGTGTAATTTCACTTTTACACTAAAAGTGCGGAATAAAAAACCCGCCGGATTGTCTGGACTCCGCCCTTCAATGACTGCTGCCTCGGGAAGCGACGACGCCATTTTTTGTTCAAGCGACCGAGACGGTAAGTTGGATTGCTTTTCTCTTTATAAAAGTACACGGGAAAAAACATTTTTGTTGATAATTTTACTCAAAATATGATTGGTGGTGAACACATTTAGAAATCGTTAAGTTACAGAAGAGTGTGAAAGTTTCTCATGCCGGTTCGATTTCCTGAAAAAAGGTGATTAATGTTACGTGTAAAATAACTTTTTGGAATGTGCTTACAATTTATGTTATATATGCTTTTAGCTTCTTTCATTTTGGTTCGCTGACAGATCCTCTCGCCTCCATTCCCGCCGAGGCCTGGTTTTACTACGAGTCTGGCACTGAAGTCTGAAGCAGCCACATTTGGGCGGTTTTCTACTCAAATGAGAGAATTCATCAAATGGTAAATTTATATTTGTTTTTGAAAGCATTGAGTGTGGCATTTCGCTGTTTCCATGCTTTGAAACGGTAATAGTGGGACTGTTAAACATTACGCACTAACAATTTCGTTGTTGTGACTCATTGAAGTGTCTGTCTCGCCGCTGCAAACGAGCAGTCTTTCTGCAGACAGAGCTGGCATAACGCGTAACATTTACCAGTCATTTGATTGACGTTCTCTAATGCAGAACTCTGAAATTAGAGCGCATTTAAAAACTTCCATTCGCCATAGGCTTAAGTGTGAACTGCGTAATCTGTACGTTGCTTGTTCTCAGCGCTGAATATCATGTCTGTCATGTCATCATATCTGCGGCAAGACACAAATGCGCTACCATCAAGTTTTTCTTATGACCCTTACGTTTATGCAAGCATCGTGAAAGTGAGTTAAATGTACGTTAAACTGTAAATCCGTCAGTCTTTCAATTTCCTTCAGTGCCCACTGGCAGAGCCACACATTAAGAAATTACTAACTGCGCGTGTTTTTGTCAGGTTTAGTGTTAAGTTCGTGTTTGTGAGGTGGAGAGATGTAAGTTAACGTTAAGTTACAGAAGAGTGTGAAAGTTTCTCATGCCGGTTCGATTTCCTGAAAAAAGGTGATTCATGTTACGTGTAAAATAACTTTTTGGAATGTGCTTACAATTTATGTTGTATATGGTTTTAGCTTCTTTCATTTTAGTTCGCTGACAGATCCTCTCGCCTCCATTCCCGCCTGGCAGATATATTGAAATGACTAGATTTTGCCCACAAAATTTTACAGAGCACTGGTAAATGTGACCACACCTTAAAAGTTGGAAGAAGTTGTACTGATTTGGAATACTTATAGAATGATCACCATTTGTTATCTGCATGGCATCATCATAATATTTGCGTATTTTTTGCATACATATTAATAGCGAATTGTGATTGTAGTTTTCTTTCTTGCATCTATTTTTCTCTGTAGTCACTCTTCCATCTTGTTTTAATTACTGGTGTCATCATGTCATACTGTATTCATTGATCGATCATGATTGGCTGGTGCTTTGAGAGTTCTGTGGCAAAGGGGTCAAACCCTCCAAACAGATCCATGCATTGGCCAAGTTTTCCTAAAATATTAACACAGCTCTTTCTCTGCCTTCCAAGCACTGCCATTTCCTTCAGGAAATGCGTATCTAATGCGTGATTGATTGACTCAGTCACCTCTGTGTCCCATATCTGTCTTCTTGAGCTTTTGTTTGTGGACAGTTGCTATTTTGGAATGCGCACATGCACACATCAACAGAGTTTTGCAGCTTCACCCCTGGCAAAGATGGCAAGGCCGACACTCGTGAGGATAATGAGCTGGCCATTAAAGTGATTTTAATTAGCAAGGAGCCCTGCAATCACATCCAAGCAACATCTTCAGGAAAGGTATGCAAATAAGTCTTGAACTCTCTAACCAAACATGAACACTCTGCTCGGCGAGTTATCCTGTAGCATTTTTTGGGTAGCGTCAAAGTCGTTTAGCTGTAACGATTATAGCCAGAACGCAATACAAAGTGTTCTGGCAAAGCACTAAGTTACGGATCAGTTACTCAGGACCAAATCTGTACTAATTTTGCCTGTAGCTCCGTTATGACACTGCATGTTCCTGTTTTGGCTCAGAAAAATAAGGCTCTGACCATGTGGCGCATCCCGGCTTGTATTGCCGTTTGTGGCGGTATCATTCTTGCTGTATGATCCCATAAAATAGATAACAGATGGAGATTTGTCCCCTGAGTTTCTGTTAAAGAAAAAAGAAACGGCGAAATGACTAGCTGAAGGGTAAGCTCTGATGACTGCATCCTATCTAACAAGTCTGCTGTGAGCTATAGAGATGCTGACCTCTATCATGTGGCACGGCAGCTGTACTTTTTCACCGCCGGTTTTATGACAAGGTGGAAGGAGCTTTGTGCTGAGACTGATAAGACTCCGGTCTACAGCCCCTCTGTGCTCACCGACCAAAGGGGCTTTGGATGGGACTTAATGAGCCGAGCCAATCAATGCCCAGCCAGATGGCTTTGATTGATGCCTTTGAAGAAACAAAGTGTCATAATGGTCCTAAGACCACTGAACAGAAGGGGAGGGGGAAATATTGATGCATCAACCCCAGCAGAGGTCATGATGACCATCTAACTTTGAGGCTTTGCATTGTCCCAAGGTGCCGCTCCTTGTTTGTGTGCCAGAGTCACCTTGTGGGGAAATAAATGGCGCTGGAGTGCTTTGAAAGTAGCATTCGACTGGTTCTTAGGTTTTACCATGCTATTTGTGCTAGAGGTATGACTGACGTCTCAAATCATGTGACTTGTGCAAGGCTCAGAATATTGCATGTGACTAGGGGGTGTGATTTAAGCAACCATCCTAGAGCATACTAGCATTATGGGCAATCGCCACTCACGTTGTTTTCAGAATATATAGAAGTCTAGCTTGTTCTTTCTTTACATTTTAAATTATTTAACAAAATTTTTTTTTTATTTTATTGACTTTTTCAATGACAAGCCAGTCAGTTTGTCACATTAACTACATCAATCAAGACTTAATGGCTTCCAGAAAAGATCAGGTGAATTGGACTATCCATCAAGCTAATAACTCTTACAACACCGAGCTGTTAGAAAAGATTGTGGCATTTTTAGACACATTCAAGCATCTGCAATGACAGGAAACACCATTTCCTCACTCATCAGTTTTGGACTGTGATGTTTTCAGTATGGCAGTGTTGCCCGTACCATGACATCTCTCTGTAGATCTTTTATTGGTACAATTTTAGGGAAGCATCACTATTATACTTGCTCATACTTTTTTCCATACTCATACCATAAGTTTTACCCACCAAACTCCAACCATACTTAAATTGTGTGATTTGTGGAGATAAACTAGGCTACAGTTTAAAAGTTTGGGGTCACTAAGATTGTGTTTAATGTTTTTGAAAGAAGTCAATTATGCTCACCAAGGCTAGGGTTATATGATACAAATGTAGTAAAAACAGTAAAATGTTATTACGGTAACTGTAATTTACAACCCAGGCTCATTGGAAATAGTTGCCTCTAAATACATTTCTGCAACACCGTTATTACGTTCCTTACTGTAGGTTTCGTGGCAGTTTCAAATTGAAATGTCCAGTGAGTGGCTCTAAAACGTGGGTTCAATACGTGACCCTGGCACGTTTTTGTTACGTTGATATAGGCACATATTGCTGTGTTTGTATTACGTTGCTTCAGGTATGTATTGCGGTGGTTTATAATTCAAATATCCAACCAGTGTCGCTAAAATTTAATGCTCTGTCGTGTTGGAAATATTCGCTACACCAAACCCAACCCTAAACCTACCCCATAGTGTTAACAAATGCAAAATTGATATAAAAACACATTTGTTGATGCAGCCATGCTATTTTAACTTCCTTACGCGGATTTGAGCTGTTTTTTTTTGTTTCACGGGGTTTGTACTGGAGCTCTTCAACACTCAAGTACAACGCCATATCGCGTGAGCTACCGAGCAAACCTACTGAGTTAGAAAACTCATGCATATGAAGTTGTATATGTGACGACATGTTCAAAAGTATCAGTTTTCAAATGTCGCAGCATGTTAAAATTGTTTTGAATTCATAACATAATATTCATCAGGTAATTATGCGAAAATTAGGCTTTATTGATCAAAACTGTGAACCTGCAAATCATACTTTGTGTGAAAAGGAATAAAAGTTGTTGGAGTTTTACTGCCTGTGTTCATTTGTTCATCGTGTTTTTTTGGGGGGGTTTTTTCAGTTCTGCAGAAATGTATTTAGAGGCACGTATTTCCAATGAGCCTATGTTGGTAATTTATTCCAGTGTTGACAAAGCTGAATTTTCAGCATCAATACTGCAGTCTTAAGAGTCACATGACCCTTCAGAAATTATTCTAATATGCTGATTTGCAGCTCAAGAAGCATTTCTTCTTATATTATTAACTTTTTTCTTTTCTTTTTTCTTTTTTTTTTAATTGCGACTTTTTATCTCACAATTCAGACTTTTTTTATAAACTCACAATTCTGACTTTTTTTCTCAGAATTGCGAGTATATATCTCGCAATTCTGACTTTATAACACGCAATTGCGAGTTATAACGTCAGAATTGTGAGATATAAACCCTCAATTCTGAGAACATATCAGTCCCCCCCCCCAAATTGGACTTTAACTCACAATTGCGAGTTTATTTCACGCAATTCTGAGTCAGAATTACGAGAAACAAAGTCAGAATTGCGAGATATAAACTCGCAATTGCGAGATATAAAAAAAAAAAGTCAGAATTGTGAGTTTTTATCTCGCAATTGTGACTTTATAACTTGCAATTGTGAGTTTATATCACGCAATTCAGTGAAAAAAGTCATAATTGTGAGATAAAAAGTCGCAATAACCTTTTTTTTTTTTTTTATTCAGTGGCGGAAACGGGCTTCCATAGAATGCTGTGGATTGTTAAAATTGTTTAAGAACAATTTTTCTCAGATGGAAATCTTGTGACAATATACATGCTTTTACAATCAATTTTGATAATTTTAATGCGTCCTCGCCAAATAAAAATATTATTTTAAAAGCTTTTTCACAAACCTTTGAACAGTGATGAAATATTATGTGTATGTACTTTTTTTTTTTTTTTTTTAATCCTCAAGATACACAATTTGAGGCCCAGTTTGCAACCACTTAATACTTTAGCAATCTAGCAATATGCTATAAACCACTGATAACACCTTGGCAACCACCCAAATTGCCTTACCACTGTGGTGGTGATGTTTTTCTTTTTTCTTTTTTCCTTTATAAAAATTTAGTTTTATAATGTAAGGCCGGACACATGGATTAGAGAACATGCATTGAAATGACTAATTGCTTTAATTAAGCTGATGTGTGAAATATTATCTTTGTGTTGTTACTAGTTTATCAGTTAAATATGATAAATATGATTTACACATTCAGAAAACAGTACTAAGAGTGTTTTATCTTTATTAGAAAATGAGCATGCATGAAGTCATGGCCTAAATGTATATTATGTGCTTCTTTTTTTTTTATTGTGTAGTGAGTGAGTGAAAACGTCTCAGGTTACTTATGTAACCATGGTTCCCTGAGTAGGGAACGAGACACTGCGTCCTCTAGGGGTCGCTATGGGGAACGCCTCGTCGTGACCCGTGTCTGAAGCATACATTGAAAAAACACCAACTCGTTGGCCGGCGACAGCCATGACGTCACTACCGGTGCGACTATAGTATAAATAAGCGCCGGGAGCTACACATCATTCACTTCTTCGTCTGAAGCTTGCATCCGCAGCATGGCAAGAAACCTAGAGGACACAGTGTCTCGTTCCCTACTCAGGGAACCATGGTTACATAAGTAACCTAAGACGTTTTCACCAACTTCATATTTCAATTTGACTAAGCTTAAATTTCAAGGCAGCATTAAGTTGTAAAAGGTTTTTTTTTTAACAGTGAGTCTAATCCATTTAAGCTTGATTTTTGCCCAGAGCCGGCCCAAGGCATAAGTGAACTAAGGGGCTGCTTAGGGCCCCGTGGCCACCAGGGGGCCCCCAAGAGTACATGAAATGGCTTGATTTTTTTCGGAGTGTCTATTTACACTAAGTGCAAATAGCCCGCCTTGTTGGCAGAGTCTATTTACACGAACTCCGCCCACCAACGTGTGATTCGGCTAGTGAACATTACACAAAAGACAGCCAACAGTCATCAGCTCCAGTGGCGCAGATGGTAAAACGTGTGACTTGCTCATTTTGACACGATCGACCCGGGTTCGAATCCACATTTTGGCAAACTTTTTTCTCCCTTTTCAAATTTCAAATCACATCAGAAAAATGTAACATTGAAATTTATTTTCAATGAAGATGAAGGAAATAATCAAAAAGTTGAAAATAAAGTATCGGGTAGGGTTAGGGTAGGTGTAGGGAGGGATGCCACCTTATTGTCCCAATAAGGTGGCATCCATTTAATAATTTGAATTAAATTTAAAGTTTACACTCAATAAGTTATTATTGCATACTGTTTTATAATGTACTATAATACTGAGGTGCAGATAATTGCCACTATTTGCAAAAAGTAAAATCCTGCTATTTGAACATAGTGTAAATATAATCTTCGCTATTTACACAGTGCAAATAGCCGCTGCCGATTTTTTTATTTTTTTTGGTGATATATTGTGTCAATGGCAATGGTAATTATACAAAAACGCATTAATAAATAATTAAATAATCTATACATGTCATTCCCGGCGCCTATTTATACTATAGTCGCACCGGTAGTGACGTCATGGCTGTCGCCGGCCAACGAGTTGGTGTTTTTTCAATGTATGCGTCAGACACGGGTCACGACGAGGCGTTCCCCATAGCGACCCCTCGAGGACGCAGTTCGAAGTTCCCATGAAAGGGAACTTATTAAACAACTTTAAACCAGTAACCTTTATTTGAGACCAATAAATGAGTTTGAATCAAATTAATTTTTAATTATCTTTGAATGATCAAATTACATTTTTTTTTTTTCGTCTTACTGAAAGTCAATGGGGTGCAATAGTATCAAATTAATTTATTTTCTTTGTTTTGTTTCTTTTTTTTTTTTTTTTGTCCTGCAAAAGAAAAAGAAAAAAAAATCATACAGGTTTGGAGTAAATGATGACAGCATTTTCATTTTTGAGTGAACTATTCCTTTATCAACTGGGCTCACTAGCTGTCCAGTAGATAAATAGCCATATACTGTACGTGTCTTTTGAGTACAATTTATATACACAATTTATATCCTGTTTGTATCTTCAAGAGCCAGTCTTTCTGTGTGCATTTACAGAATGTGAAATTGGCTGTGAAATTTTCTGTCAAACCGAAAGTTAACTGCACATTAAGGAGGTAGATGGGTAAACGGTGGCATGCCACTAGCATTGGGTTGTTTATGAGAGTCGAAATAACTGCATAATGGTTCCATGCATGTTGAAGGCAAATATGACAGACTGTCAGACTGTTCCTAATGTTTTAAACTATAAATGCATTATTAAAAACTGCAGAATGTGCCTTAAAAATCCATCCATGCAAGATTTATTTGCATCGATACTTCAAACACAGTATTTTGGCCCATTTTTTTTTTTTTGTTTGTTGTTGTTTGATTTTTCATTTTGGTCGACTCTTGGGCGCCCCTGTGCTCTGTCCCATTCTTATCCAATCATGATTTAACACTCCTGCCTGTTTTATCTGGCCTCTCACAGGCCCAGACAGATGGGTCTGCAGTTGATTCAAACACAAACCTCAAAACTAATCCACCAAAACAAACCTTTCGCTTTCAGATTCAGCCAGCTGTGGGAGCTGGATCAGAACCACAGCGAACCGCAGCAACAAGTGCAAATTACTTTTTATGATTACTACGGTCTCTTTGACCGGCATAAACATGAACCAACTGGCCACGGACGAACCCTGGGCTGCTTATTGGTCGGTCATTTGTTGGAAATGGTTTATAACTGCAGTTTGTAAGGCTGATTTACTTCCTTTTATCGTGTCCCCTGATGTGAAGTGGATTGTTTTGTCGATTGGCTCTGATTGCGTTTCAGGGTTGTTTTAAACATTAAGTGTTTACTGAATGCAGCTTAAAATTTTAAGATGAGTTTGGAGCGAAAGGTGGTTGAATGATTAAACAGTGTAGGCGGCATGTTCAAATAAATTCATTCTTCATCTAGAAGAGTAAATTAATTTACTTTCAATGTTTTTGAAGTCAGTGGAATATTGAGAGATTCTCAGGAAAAAGCTACATATTCTCTGTGATCAAATTTGTAGCCTGGTGATGTTTTTGACAGGTTCTTTCTGGTTGATGTGAAATTATGCAAATTAAAATATGTCGTATGGACTCAACCTAATTTATCTTTACACAGATGTGGCATGTACCATGTAATCATGATATTTCCATGTAATTAGTATATGTCAATGATAGCATATGATTTTAACGCTTAATATAATTACTTATTTAATAGAGGCATTTTGAAGCTTTGAAAGATCTTTTGAGGGTTTTTGGAAACACTTCTTGCCACTTCTTTCCCCATTATCATTAGACATATTGCAAAAAAATAAAAATTCTAATAGGAATATATCTGATCATTTATAATCCTCAAACACTAAAGGTCAGAATTTTGAGATCAGTATTTTTTTTTTTAAACAAATGACATATTTTATTTCACAAAGATGCTTTACGCTGGTTACAATTGACAGTAAAGGTATTTATCATGTTACAACAGATTTCAATTTCAAGTAAATCCTGTTCTTTCAGAGTTTATGCTTATAAATAAAATCCACAAAAAATATTTGTCAGCACAATTGTTTTCAACATTGATAATTATAAAAATGTTCCTCGAGTTCCTTATAATGATTTCTGAAGGATCATGTGACACTGAAGACTGGGGTATTGATGCTGAAAATTCAACATTGCATCACAGGAATAAGTTAAATTTTAAAATGTATTCAAATTGAAAACCACTATTTTAAAATTGTAATTATATTTCACAATATTCCTGTTTTTTCCCCATATATAATTAAATAAATTGAGCTATGGTGAGCATAAGAGACTTCTTTCAAAAACATTAATAAATCCCACCGACCCCAAATGTTTGAATAGCGTATCAAAGCACATTGCATGGAAGCTCAATTGCATGTTTTCACCATTGATGGTACATACTTTTTTTTTAATACGGCTACCTCAAAAATCACCTTTTTGTGGCTCTATCTACAATGCGTTATATCTGAGGTAAGAAGATGTGTGATGAATACATCTATTCCCCAGAGTCATGTAAAATGGGCTTTACTAAGAGGTGAACAGTCAATAACCTACATCCTAATAAAAAAAGAGCAGGAAGCAAACCCAGTGCATTACTATTGTGACTCATTGCAATGAAACAGTGAATCAGCCTAAAAACATTTATCCAGAGAGGGATCGTGAAACCTAAAAGCACTTAGATGGAAAAATGGCAATGGATAATTGTGGTTCTTCATGGACTATTTGCTTCCTTGAGAGCAACAGATCTGTGGAAGTAGGTCCAAGTGAAAGCATCATTATTGGTTGGGGGCTGAGTAGTCTTGGACATCAACTGGAAGAGTGGTGGTTAGAATCTCATAGCTCTTTGATGTATGGAAATACCCCAATGACTAGAAGGTTATTCACAATCCTCTGCCATCATTTCCCCTTGAGCGAAGCACTTAGACCCACGTTGCTCTAATGAACTGCAATTAACCCTCTGGAAATTGGCGGGGGATAAAAGTATTATCGTTGTCTTGTTCCATGTATGTTGGGAATTCCAGTATTGGCAAACCGATTATCACTCTAGACACGTGGTGAGATTAACCTGAGACAACGGCTCTGTTCCAAACCCTCAGTGATCTGTCTCGCTGTCTACTGTCTACACAGGCAGCTGCCTTTATAAGGTGGTATCCTAGCTGTCATGGAATGTCATAAATGCAACATTTCAAGTCAGGAATAAAATATGACAACCATGGTATCATAAACTGTCTTTATTAAGCATAAATCATAATAATTGAAATCATATTTTTTCAGGCTGGTCCAATTAATACACATGCATGTTCTAGAGTACACAGACAATTGACACTTTTAACTAAGGCCAGACTATGTCTACCATATTGACAGTTATTTCTTGCAATGCATATCATAATGAGTTACACATTGTACTGAACATATTTTATGCACTACAGAAATGGCACACAAATAATGCACCACACTGGAGACTCAATTAGCATGGCAAAGCTAACAGTGCAAAAACATATAGCACATACAGATATTCAACCCAGGCTGATTTAAAAAAACAACAAAAAAAAAAAAATGCCTGTGACGACATCGAAGTCCAGTGAGCATATTCAGTTTTAACCGAAACAGATGAACGCAAATCTGGCAAAATGTTATTACATTTAATTGTTGTATGTATTGCAGCAGGTCAGACCATGTAATATTAACTTGCTACTACAAGTCTTGAAGTTCTTTTATTATGAATAGAATTTCACGGGACTCGTACCCAAGCTTTGCCTCTCAAGTGCAATGCTGCACCAGGTGAGCTTCCAAGCAAGTTTACTATTTCAGAAAATGTGTATGGAGCAGATTAAATGATGCAAATGCCTAAATGTATTAGTTTGCAAATCATGCACTATGCTATTTTTTTTGAGGAAGAATTTTAATTAATTAAATAATTAATTAATTATTATTATTATTTTTATGTTATG
This sequence comes from Sinocyclocheilus rhinocerous, assembly GCF_001515625.1. Lineage (NCBI taxonomy): Eukaryota > Metazoa > Chordata > Actinopteri > Cypriniformes > Cyprinidae > Sinocyclocheilus > Sinocyclocheilus rhinocerous. The sequence continues at coordinate 991,235 of NW_015639792.1, forward strand.
GTTTTTTTGTTTGTTTGTTTTTCAAAAATGCATTTAGAGGCACATTTTTCCAATCAGCCTATAGTTCCAGTTGTAAATACTTTGAACATTTTTTTTTTCTTAATCTACATTTCTTTTTTTAATGATTATTATTATTAATGTCTTAAAGGAAACATGGTGTTGGCTTAACATTTGGCAAGAAACAAAATTCGGAACAGCCTTTGTGTATGTTAAGGTGCATTAAAATGCTGTCTCTGTAGACAGCTCACTAGGTTTGGAACAGAGCAATTGAATATATTAAGTCTTTATGCAGTTAGAGTGATTTTATGAATTCCATTTTCACCGTATTAGTACCTGATTAACATTCTGAGCAACTTCAAGCAATTTGCAACTCAACACACTCTTCACCAAATATTATTCAGTGTAATTACACAGAAGCATGATGATATTCAAAGGTGCTGGGCTGTAAAAATGTAATAGATGTTTCCCTGATTGTATTTTTCCCTCCATCAAAGTTATTTATATATTTGTGTTCTTTGATCTTAACATTGAAAGTAGGCAAGTGGAAAATGCATTGGGCTGTCAGACCTTTTTTGTTGTTCCTTACTGTAATTTGTATTGTTTTTGACTAGGATGTTAGTCTGAAGTCTAGTTCAAGACAGTTATTGAACTTGTGACCTTAATGTTATTCAAAAAATTATCAAGTGTAAACATCTCTGAGGGAGCAGAGCGGCAGTGCTTGTGTATGATCTAGAAGAATGAGCTCTCCAAAAGCAGAGCTAAAGCAGATCTACCCATGATCCATTACACTCCCCTTCCTTTGACCTCACCTCTCTCTCCCTGGAGTAAAAAGCCACACGTGGGCGTTTATCCAGGTCATGGCAGCAGTGTAGTTGCTTTTGCTCTGAGCAAAGATCAAACCCACAGTCTTTTGTACATCAACTAATGGCGCTTTTCCACTGCGTGGTACGACTCGGCTCGGCACGGCTCAGTACGGCACGGCACGGTTCGGCTCGGCACGGGTTGCGTTTCCACTGCAGTTCAGTACCGCTTTAGAGTGGGCGGGATTATTCACATGTCGTTATAGTTGTACCGCCTCTATTTCCACGACTCCTAAAAAAAACTTTTTTCATTCCGCGTCGTCCCATCAAGCTCTCGCTGCATCCGCTCCTCTGCTATCAACGAGAGGAACGTCTGTTCTTCCGCAACAGACAACAAAACTTTTTGGTTGTTAAAAAAAAGGTGCGCTCATTCAAAACAGTTGCGTTCGATCCTTCGCTGGCTGTGCTGATTTAAATCTAGCGGTTCTTTTGTGTTTGTGTCGCAAGTTCAGTGACGCAGGTAGTGACGATTCTCTCCGGCCAATCCGTGATCAGCAGAGTTTACACGTCACGTTTTGGTAATGGTACGGTTCACTTGGAACCCCAACCGAGGTGGTACTAAAAAAAGTACCAGTTACTGTACCCAGTGGAAAAACCCCAAAAAGTGAACCGTACCGAGCCGTACCGTGCCGTACCATGCAGTGGAAAAGCACCATAAATGCTATTGTTGCTCCAAAGCAACACTTGAGTTGTAGGACCTCACCTTTTCTAGTGTTAGGAATTGAGCCAGTGCATTGGTAACTTGCAGTTTTCAACCACCTAAACTCCATGAGCAGTTAAATAATAAAGACAGTTAAGATCTCTAGATGCAGTTTCGCAAGATAGACATTTTACTGTTGGAATACAAAAAAAAAAAAAAAAAAAAAAAACAATACCAAAGGGCT
>NW_015639792.1:993772-1002687 GCF_001515625.1 Sinocyclocheilus rhinocerous
AAAAAAAAAAAAAAAAAAAAAACAGTATCACAGTGCTGTTGTACACATAGTGAGCTAACACTTTGGTATAACAGTAAAAAAACAAAAAGATTGGATATAGAGTACACATATGATTTAAACACAGTATTGTCGCTTTTTCAATTTTTGATTTGTCTATTTTGTGTCTCAGAGCAACACACAGTACTGTGTTGTTCCTGAATGAATCAGTGTTTTTGCACAAATCAGTTGAGTGAATGAATCATTGATTCGCTCACAGTTAGTCATTTGTTTAATTTCTGAATAAATCAATGTTCCTGGCCTAATCAGTTGAGTGAACAATTCAATGACTCACACTTCAAGATCTTAATGAATCAGTGTTTTTAAATAAGTTGAGTAAATGACTACTGTTAACTTTCAGTTTTCAACATCCTATACTACATGAGCAGTCACTTAATAAAGGCAATTCAAAGCTTTAGATGTAGTTTCGCAAGTCATCCATTTTGCTGTTGGAAAAAATAAATAAATACAAATCTTACATTTTTTAGACATTAATATATCACAGTGCTGTTGTACTGAATATTCAACCAACAGCACAATTGTAAGATACTGCTGTTGTTTATCAGTAAAATAAACAAGAATTGATTTTGAGAACATTTATATTTTAGGCACAATAGCTTTTTCTATTTGTGCTTTATCTACTTTGTTGTGTCTCAGAGCAACACACTGTGTTGTTTCTGAACGAATCTGTGTTTTTGAACAATTGATTCATTAACCCACTCACAGTCAGTCATATATATGTTTCATTTCTGAATAAATCAATGTTCATAACCTAATCTGTTGAGTGAATAATTCAGTGACTCAATCTTAAGGATTTTAATGAATTTGTGTTTTTAAATTAGTCAACTGAGTAAATTAATCTTCGACTTGCTCATAAAGACTCTTTGCTCGTAAAAGTCTCTTGCTGCCACCTACTGGCGTAATGATGTTCAGTCAGTTTGAAGCCCCACAAACAGTAAAACGTGCAAGTGTATGACTGTATATTAACGACTCGCCCAATTAAATTTGAGATTTGTTAATTCTGTGCACAGAACATTTTATAGATTTAAAATAAATAAATAAATAAACGACATGTATAGCACTATATGCTTTTGACTTTTGCCAAGCTGATTGAACAGTTTTAACTCCAAAGATTTAAAAGTTTCAACATTAATAAAGATTACTGCTGCTAACAGATGTAACATTTCAACGTATATTCAATATATTCAAATTTTACATAAAGGTTAAAAAACTAAATATAGCATGCATAGCATATAGTAGTTCTCTCTAGTTGTATCCTGTCTGGTGAAATGAATTAATGCACTAAAGCATCATCATGCAAAGTGCTGCATAGAGGTTTACACAAGGGGCACTGGATTGTAAAATGACCGCAGTATCACGCTTATAAATGCAAAGAGTTTGGAGGCTGTTTCGCTTCCTTTAATTGCTTGACATTTGCATACTGAGAAGTTTATCAGTGGTGCTGTGCAGGTCTCATCCATGTGTAATAGCGTTTGGATTACCATTGGGATGGCAGCTCCAGGCAAAAAACAAACACAAATGGACTCCAAAATATATACTTGACTGTAATGACAGGTGATGGGCGGAGAATGTCACTTAGGCCCCTCAGAATGCCAGCTGATTCCCACAGACGGCCACCGTTAGTCCATGCTCTACCCTAAGAGCAGATTTTGGCAGGGGGGCTTGGATCTGGGGGTGGGGGGAGCACAACATAAAAAAAATAAAAACTTTTATTTTTTTTCCCCATTTACTCTGGTTTTTGATTGATAATGCAATAAAAGAAACCAAAACAAATGAGAAATATGATACTTAATGGAAGTCGAGAATCTGATGCTTACAGTTTCTTTGTATTTGCCTGTCCGTCTGTCTCCGTATCAATCAGTTAAAAGTCTGGCTGTGCGAGACTTGGATTTTTGTATTTGTCTGTGCAGATTCCCTCTGAAGGGTTTTGAGACATTGCAAAGAGAGATGCTTGGGTAACATCAGGGCATGAAAACTAACTAATAAGGCGAAGGCTCAAAGATCAGCTGTTAATGGTGGAGGCAGTCCTATTAACCAAATGTACATGGGATTTGTGGGAAGCAGCATATATTAGTCTTAATGACTGGAGTAAAGAAAGTTACTTGAAGTGTTTCATCCACTTTAAGCTGGTATAGACTATCCAGCTGTAACCAAGGAGGCCCATCTTGAATTCATTTTGGAATATACTATATTTAGCTTTGTGGAGAGATGTTCGTTTTCATATACGGTAGGCCTGTTTATTGACATTATGAGTTTTACTACAACTTTGTGAGTATGTAAGATCATTACATGTATATTTAAAGGGATCGATATAAATGTAGTTTATTTACATAGGATTACGTAGGTCTAGTCAACCATGTGTCTTAACAACCAACCTCAGACACAAACTTGCAATTATGGCTCCAGGGAGGAAGCCACGAGGACTCTCTTCAGCACAGCTTCATTAGAATGAGCACAGCCTCAGCAGAGGACCAAATTCAATGTCTAAAAAATAAAAACAAATGTTTTTGAAGCTGGATTCAGTCTCAGCCTCCCTCTGTGCCTCATCAATGGCGATTCACTTGGCAGTGTGAAATATTCAATCCATGTTTACTGATGCGCTAAGACTGACTTCATTAAGTCCGTTTTTTTTTCTTTATTCTGTGACCCATCTACAAATAGATGTTTTTAAAGAGAGAGAGAGAGAGAGAGAGAGATTTGATTTTTAACCACATATTTATTAACAATCTCATCAAAAACAATATCCATTGTCTCATCATGTTTTTGAATTAGTTTCTCACTATTCTTTACTCCACTTCCTAGATGTTCTTTGTCCACACTCAAATCCGAAACCTCACCAACTTCGCTTTCTTTTTCCACACTCTGACCTTCATTAGACCCACTTTCAACATCTGAAACCTTTGACGCGTTTCTTTCTGGACAAGCGCGTACCAAATGGCCCACCTTCCGGCATCCAAAGCATTTCATGCTCTCAGTTGTTACAAAGATTAGATAATCAAAACTATCAACTTTAAATTTAAAAGTAATATTCAGTTCATCAGTATCACTCCTCAAAATCATATGCACTTGTCTGCGGAAAGACACGACGTGCTTCAACAATGGAGATTTGCAACCTAGGGGGATTTTCTTAATCACAGAAACCAACTGTCCATAACGAGATAATTCGCGTTTCAGTGCTTCATCACTAATAAATGGGGGCACATTAGAAAGCAACACTTTTCTTGCTGGATTAACAAGTGGGAAAACCTTAAACAAACTACCATTGAGGACTATCCCATTTTCAACTATTGTGTTCACTTTTTCAACTTTGTCCAAAAATAACACCACAGCACCGTTTATTCGAGACGCCGAACGAATACTACTGTGACCAACCACCTCTCCTACCACTAACACGCATTCTTCAACCAAGCACTCAACTCCAACCGGCACTTTTATTCCATGCTGCCGGGTGAGTTGCTCATAACTCTCCGTCTCCGCATTCGCCATGGCAGCCACTGGCTACACAACCCCCCACCACAATATTTTCAGTACTTTGTGACCATACACAGTAAAAAAAACTTAAATAAAACCAGTGAGAGAAAGAACACTTAAGTAAACAGACCTTTGAAATGGGAAAGGACTCCAGTCTCGCTTTGATTCACACTCCACTCACTCAGCAAACGCCCACGCATGCGCACACACGAGAGAGAGAGAGAGAGAGAGAGAGAGAGAGAGAGAGAGAGATGTTCTAATATATGCAACAAAAACTTTTTTGAAACATTTGAGTGAATTTCACAAAAAGATGTCCAGGTCAGTCCAAATAAAAATAAATAATTGTGTGTTGCTATAGCCTATTTTACAGACCATTAAGATTGTTGCCTTGTGACATTATTTTCATGGCAATTAAGCACAATTTATCTCAAATTCTCATTACCTAGTGGCACTTTTTATATTAAGTTGTATTCCCATTATTCTCAGTCGTTTCATTAGATGTTCATCACATCACATTTTGGTGACCACATCAAATTAAATTTTACAAAAATGATTTTATATACATAGAAAGCATACTAAATGCATGTAAAATGTCTCCTTTAATATTTACAATAAATTTAGTGAAAATAAAGTCAAAATATGGGTGAAATTAATGTTCCATAATCATTTAGCATAACAGATATATTTATGTAAAAATGAAAACAACATACTTATTCTGACCCATATTTATTAAAAGATATAAAAGAATGTGATCATACTTTGAATAGTACATAGAAAGCATACTAAATGCATGTAAAATGTCTCCTTTAATATTTACAATAAATTTAGTGAAAATAACGGCAAAATATGGATGAAATAATGTTCCATAATCATTTAGCATAACAGATATATTTATGTAAAAATGAAAACAACATACTTATTCTGACCCATATTTATTAAAAGATATAAAAGAATGTGATCATACTTTGAATATATACTTTGAATAATATACTAAATTATTTAAAACTTGTAATTAGGTAGCAAGAAGTATGTGCAGTAGGTATTGCAAATGGCTAAAACCTACTGGTTTGAAGGATAGTTGGTAAAGATTTCAAATGGCATTTAATTAGTTTTGGGAGGCTTCAGTGTGATCCTTAATGTGATCTTCATTTTTAGACTTTTTTTTTTTTCTTTAGAAATCATACAGTTAAACAGTGTACATTCTAATGCACAGGAAAAATACATACATACATTCATACATTTCTTTAAAGCTGTATTAAACTTCTATAACTTTGATGCTTGCAAGCCCCCTTTTTGTCTTTGACCAAATAGTTAGTATTGTGACATGGTTTTCATGAATAGTTGTGATTGCCCCCAATGCTGATGTCAATGTATTTTGAAAAGTAGAAAAAAAAAGAAAAGAAAAATGGAGTCCACTTTAACAAAACCACCAGAATTTTATGTTGTATGCATCTTTTTGACTTCCTTTTGGCGTTTCCTTAGTTTGAGTTACATCTCAATTCCAATCGAGTCGGGACTCTGTTTGCTTCGCTCAAATTGCTCTCTAGAGGTAACAGACCCTATGAGGAGCAATTAAGTAATCAATCCTAATCCCCAGTGGGCCGGGATTTAAACCGAGAGTGAAAGTGAGTCAGAGCTGTGCAATCCAGAGTCTGTGCGAGACGTGAGGGGGACAGGTATCAAATGTCTCAGCCTTTCCTCCAGAGACAGAATCAATGTATCCAGCGTTCTCTCATTTCAGCCTCTCTGGGTGTTCGCTTGTGCTAAATAACCATTCTCACTTTTCATTTAAAAAAATGAGAGTGTGAGACATCAGGGAAGGAAAGGTCAACCAATCACTGCACAGGCCCTGAAACTGAGAAACCACTGTGTCCTGTGTGCTCGTTAATAATGATAATTAAAGGTGAAGCATATGTGTATGTATGTTACTAGCGGCACCAAACACACACAACAACTGGATGTTTGTCTGAGCGACAGCAGATGGGAGAGTGTTTGTTAATTGTAAGACAAAGAAACGATGAAACATAATTTTAGTATAAATTTTAGCAGTTCCCTCACCATTTACTTGTTGCTATGCAACAAATTAGGTGGACTGACACAGTTATGGATGAAGATTGTTCTCAGCCAATCAGATATCTTGGTTTGATTGTCTAATAATAAAATTAAAATGCTTTTTTTTTTTTTTTCTAGATTATTTGGCTTTACTGGACTTTACAGCAGCTATATTCGTTTTCTGCATCAATAATGCCAATTATGTTTGTTCCAAAATCTTTTGATAGCATTGGCGTTTGTTAAAAAAAAAATCAGTTTAAATATTTGTTTGTGTATTTTTAGTAAATACAGTTTAAAAAATGTTCATTCCATTTTAGAAATTAATATAAAAATGAATAATATCAAATCCTTTTTTTATGTTAAAAGTTGTCATTTCATTAAGTTATATACATATATACATAATGAATATACCTCAAGTTATGTGTTATGTACATGTATTATCAATGCAGAAAACAGAGTCTGGAGGCTATATATATATATATATAATTAAAAGTATTTGTGAATTTTTACTAAATACTGTGTAAAAATGTTTATTCGATTTTAGCAAATAATATACATTTGTATATTCTTGAATTTCATTCATTCATTCATTCATTGTTTGTTTGTAAATATGAATATTTTCATTTTGAGATGAACTGTCAATTTAATCAACATAGTTGCCTTAATGAAAATGTTAACATGCAAAAAGTCATCTGTAATTTATGATCATAGATTTCTTTTAGATGTCTTCATGTCTGTCTCATACGCAGTATCACATTAAACACATCAGCATGCAGCCATCATCCCATAATGAAACCTTCCAGTTATTTCACCTGGTTTGATTTATTTCATGTTTGAATGAGCTTCACATTTACCATGATGCTTTTCACCTGATTTCATTCTCCTCCTTTGTTGTCTTGATTTGATTGATCAAAACGTTTGATCACTCTTTATGCTAACTATACAGAAGTAATTGAGCTAGGAATTTACTGCCACGCTAGCGAAATGAGTTTATTCAGCATGACGAGGAGTTACGAACGACTGAACACAAACACAACAATTACTACAGCGAGGCAACAGAAACGCTCCTCTTATTTCTAATAATGCTTGACATTTTCATCATGAGATCTAGTTATGTTTTATGTCTGTGGTTCGGATTGTTAGATTGAAATGCATTTGTCAGTGTTGTTATCATCTGCTCCAATTGTTCAAACGCTTAAAACATCACTTAGTAGCTGCTGTACGGTCGTGACAAACCTCGTATTCGAAAAATGATCTGGTTTATTTATTAAAATTTATTTTAAACTTCTTCCAGGCATATTTTAAATATCCAAATCAATACAAGTCACTTGAAATAGAATATTAAGATTTTATGAGATGGTTCCACGAAGGATTCATTTGTAGACAAATGGGCTGGAAGTCAAACTCAAAAGAAAGTGAGAAATTATAGTCTTGGTCATTTTCTTTGAGTTCTGGCTTTAAAAATATCCCTTCTACGGTGGTACTAATGCATGATTCATGCAACTGTTGGAGTTTTAATCGCCATTAAGGGCATAATTTCTCCACTTCAGAGGTAACGCTTTTAATGACCTGGTCATATATTATTTGCGCCACTGAGTCGAGAACGGCCGCCTTTATCTACTTCTCTCTGTCTACCAGAAGCATCATGATATTTCAGCCTTTTTTATTTCAGTTCATTTAATGCAAATTTCACAAAAAGTTACTTGCTTCCTCTCTCACTAAATTGCACCAAGGCTGCATTTATTTGATCAAAAATACAGTAAAAACATTAATATATTGCAATTTGAAATAACCATAATATATTTTAAAATATAATATATTATTGTACTGAAAAGCTGAATTTTTACTCTAGTCTTCAATGTCAGATGATCCTTGAATCCTGAATTGCAGCTCAATTATTATTGGTGCTCAGTTTTTAATAATGTACTTATTATTATCAGTGTTAAAACAGTTTTTGCTGCTTAATATTTTGTGGAAATTGATGAATAGAAAGTTAAAGGAACAGCTTTATATATATATATATATATATATATATACAGTGGGTACGGAAAGTATTCAGACCCCCTTAAATTTTTCACTCTTTGTCATATTGCAGCCATTTGCTAAAATCATTTAAGTTAATTTTTTTTCCTCATTAATGTACACACAGCACCCCATATTGACAGAAAAACACAGAATTGTTGACATCTTTGCAGATTTATTAAAAAAGAAAAACTGAAACATCACATGGTCCTAAGTATTCAGACACTTTGCTCTGTGTTTAGTAGAAGCCCCCTTTTGATCTAATACAGCCATGAGACTTTTTGGGAAAGATGCAACAAGTTTTCCACACCTGGATTTGGGGATCCTCTGCCATTCCTCCTTGCAAATCCTCTCCAGTTCTGTCAGGTTGGATGGTAAACGTTGGTGGACAGCCATTTTTAGGTCTCTCCAGAGATGCTCAATTGGGTTTAAGTCAGGGCTCTGGCTGGGCCATTCAAGAACAGTCACAGAGTTGTTGTGAAGCCACTCCTTCGTTATTTTAGCTGTGTGCTTAGGGTCATTGTCTTATTGGAAGGTAAACCTTCGGCCCAGTATGAGGTCCTGAGCATTCTGTTATAATGTATTTTTAAAATATTATTTTAAATTGTAATAATATTGCTATTTTACTGTATTTTTTAATATAAAAAATACATGTTAAATATTCTGAACATAAACCATATTACTATATTTTTTTTTTCTCCATTTATTTTTGTTTTCTCAAATTTTTCACATCTGTGTGCCAGGACTACAGCGGAGTCCCTCCAAAACGTATGGGTGCCTATCCTCTCTTGAAGAGCGGTGATAATTTATGGATACATTTGTTTTGTTTTGGCATTCTGAGTCGTTATAATGAGGAACATCTGTGCTGTTTAATGCATTTGAGACGTTGTATTTTCCTCAATGCATAACAGACATGTCACAGGTATATTTTTCATCTGTAAATGTTAGAAAGTCATGCAAACATATGACATCATTTAGACAATCAACTTACACCAGGGAAATATGTGCTGAAGAACAGTTTGGGTGTTTACACACTAGAGAAAGCTCTGACGGCGCGTTTGACAGATAAGAATGTGCAAGATGCATTTAGAGGCTGTGGAAAGAACTGGGTCAGTTTGATATCAAGTGGGAATACATTGGATGGAATTCCCAAAAGCACAATCAGACCTGCCTTTCTGAAATTCTCATTGGTCAAAATTTTCTCTACTTTTGACATGATAGAGCATCACTTTTGCAAAGCCTTGCATTTTTACTCTACACTACAATGAAATCAATAAAATTGTAACTGCTAATACCTTTGCTATCTGCAAATA
>NW_015639792.1:1003062-1003364 GCF_001515625.1 Sinocyclocheilus rhinocerous
GTATGTGAGACAGTGGTAATATCATTATGTTCCTATTGGTCAGTAGGCTAGAGGAGCTTAGCTTAGCCTGACAGTTAAACTGCTTTAGACCAGGTTAGTTTCCCAGCATAAGTTGCCACAGTGACTAAGCTTGATCTAGGCCTATGTTAAATTTGCTTTATGGAACCAAATCATTTGACAATGAGTCAGACTAACTGAAATAAGCCTGGCTTATTTGGTTAACTTGTTTTATGAAACAGGCCTCGAGGCATTAAAAGTGATCATATTATCTCCATTGCATCGACTCACATTGTGTCGAATCG
>NW_015639792.1:1003675-1006583 GCF_001515625.1 Sinocyclocheilus rhinocerous
ACAGAGCGCAATCGAATAGGAGCGCAATAATGAGTAAAATATACATTTTGCTAAAACATTTGTTTTTGGACATTAAATGTGTCATTTGTAGAATTTTAAACCATTGTGCACAGTTGAAAGGTGCATGTTATTGTCATAATATTTATATAAAAAAAGTCATAGAAAACAAATTTAAAATTGACTATTTACAATAAATGTCTTTTTATTTACCTATTTAATCAGATGGGATTTTTTTTTTTGTCAATCAAGAAACATGTCAATCAGTCAAAAGTCTTTCATTTAAATAGCATTTTAATATTTTCACTAAATATGTCACATTAAGCAAGTGAAATGCCTTATACATGCTCTTTCATTCATGTGTGTTTATTAAAAAAAAGAAAAAAACATTTGCTTTGGCCTGCAATGAATTCTCTTGGCTCTATTTCTCTCTCTTACACATTTTCTATCTTTCTCTTATTCTCTGTAGAGATGTGGGAGAGGTGAGTGTAAAGTAAACACAGTTTTTCACACACACACACACACACACACACACACACTTACTGTGTTTAATGTACACATTGGCCTGCACGGGAATACAATGACAATGAAATGAAAAGACTCCTCACTTTGAATATGTGCTGTTATTATTTCCCTTTCTTTTTTAAATGAAGGCTTGTTGTGTTGCTTGTTGGTGTCCCTGGCGGAGAAGCTTCAAGCAGAGCAACAGCTCCCTAATGTTAATCAATGCTGAACGGCCCTGCGTCAGTTCTGCTGACAAATGAAAGTACATTGAACATCGCACCATAGTGCCACAGAGGAATTTATTTCAAATATTCCCTTCACAAATGTAACCAAAAATGTTGAACACAAGAACAAGCACTGACAAGTACGCAGCGTCTGATCTTGTGTTTTATGAAAGACACTATGATGCCACTGTGGCACTGATGTGGGACACCTGTTGGATTTGCTGTCATGAAACCTGTTAGCTGATAGAAACTCAACAGCTGCTTTTGTGAGACACAATATCTTGCAAAATGTCAAGCCCACTTTGCAGTTTTTTTTTTTTTTCAGCCAAACATTTCACACTTGAATGGGAATAGAACATTTAATTGTCGTGCAATTTCGACTAACCACTGTTTTTTAAAGTGGTTTTGTTTTTAAAGAGATAGATCACCCAAAAAATGAATGTTCTGTCATTATTTACTCACTCTCAAGAAGCTCCAAACCGGTATGAGTGTCTTTCTTCTGTCAAACACAAAAGAAGATCATATGAAGAATGTTGGTAACCAAACAGTTGACGGTAGCCATTGACTTCCATAGTCATTTTTTTTCTCCAAGTCATTGGCTGCCATCAACCATTTGGTTACCAACATTCTTCAAAATACCTTATTTTGTGTTCAACAGAAGAAAGTCACTCTTACAGGTTTGGAACAGCTTTAGGGTGAATAAATAATGACAGAATTTTCCCTTTTTTGTGACTCTGAGACCACTGACATTAGACCTACTGACATGTCCCTGTGCTCACAAATCAACCTGTGTGAAAACCTCTAATCTCAGTCCAGGACTGCCCTTCAGCTTTACGTCCACATGACGGCCCAACTGATGGATTTTTATGGGAATTGTGCTGAACACATACAGGTATTGCTGCTGCTGCTGCTACTGCTACATTCTGTTATATATGGAGGGTGTTCTCAATTTGAAAGAGTTTTCTTGTGATGTAGAATATGAGATTCATTATATTATTATTTTTTTTAAATTTGTACTTTCTACCTTGTTGGTAATAATAGCACCTTGGACAGCAGGGAAAATGCATTGTATATAAATGTATAATATTACAGGGCATATGCAGTTGATAGAAATATAATGTCAATTTGACTTTTAATATTTTGATATTTTGATGTTTGCTTCAATATCATAACTTGCCACATGTATATGTTAAAGTACTAAAATAACTAAAACAAAATAAAACTAAAACTTAATAAATACAAAACTCTGTGTTTGTGTATACACACACACAACACACATTTTTCAGTAATTAATACTGTAGATTGCAGATATTTCTTAATGCATTGTCCTGTTCAAACAAAAATGCCTCTTTAATGGCTTTAAAATATGATAATATTGATATTTATGTGATTATAGCATTTAGAATGTCAACGAAATAACTCAGTGCTACCATTTTCACTTTTTTTTTTTTTTGAAATACCAAATGATTGATGACTGTGACTGGCCCATTATTCTGGACCCATTAGTGACTGAATAAGACATTTAGGGTTGCACAGACTCGTACAGGAACCATCACTGCTGTGAGTTTTCAAATTGTGACTGAAGTGTTGAGTGAGTTATTTAAAGTAGCATGTCTGAAGCCTGGTGTGAAGACTGTGAGAGATTCAGGTCATGATAGACAGCACAATAATCTATGTGTCATGAAAGTACACCTCTTTCTTTCTGAAAAACTAAAATGATGGCTGAATCCTGCTTGCTAATGTCTGACAGATATCAAATATTTGCCATCTCAAACCAGGAGACCCTCTCTAAGCCAATCTTTTGGTGAAATTGTTTATGTCTTTGTCTCTGTCTTTCTGGTTTTGACTAAAACGAAAGGTGATTTTGTTTCTACAACAAGAAAGATATTTGAAGTTGTTCTAAATTGCGACATCAAGTTGCAGGAGGGAGAAAGACATGGAGAGGCAGAGGAGGAGGTTGGGGGGGGCTATTTTTGGACCCAAAACCAAATGCAGGAAGTCGCTAAAGAAGGATACAGATGTCATTCCAACGGCCATGAGGGACCAGTGAAGGTTTTTTTTTTTTTTTTTTTTTTTTTATTACAATTGATTTTTATTAATAAACCCTTTTTCCCTCTTTCCCGTTAATGCTTCACACTCCAGTCCAGTTGGTGGCGGTAATACACCATAAGTTGGCTTGTCAA
>NW_015639792.1:1006637-1014496 GCF_001515625.1 Sinocyclocheilus rhinocerous
TTTTTTTTTTTTTTTTTTTTTGTTAGTAGAGAGTAGCTTTATAACCAGAGGAATAGTAACTTATAAAGAAGAGGAAATAATGTGTTTGTTTATTTATTCTAGCTATTCAGCAATGCATTCTGGTGCATGTAGGGTCTGTCTGTCCGTTCGTCCACCCGTCCATCCATCCATCAGATCTATCTATCTGTCTAACCATTTCTATCTATGCATTGGCTGCATTGGATATTTAATTATGCATGCTCATTTCCCTTGTTTTTAAATTTGGATTACCTTTGCCATCATCTAACTCTCATCTTTAAACACTATAAAAAAATGTAATATTTAGCCAATTTTATCATGAACATCAATTTTTCATGCTGTGCATTACAATGTTGTGATGCCTAAATTTACTTTAAACGATTGATCATAGTGTGTAGTGTTTTAGTTTTTAATTTATTTTGACAAAATAGTACAGTTTTAAGATCATTCATTAATGAATTACATATCACATCAGGGCAGTTACATAAAAATAAGTATTTACATATCTATATATATTGAAAATAATTTTAATATTAGTACATCCCTACAGTTTATACACTTTATACAGTTTATAAAGGTACAAAGCTGTCACTGGTGCAGGTCCCTTTTAAAAGGGACTAATTGGTACCTTTAAGGTGCTAATATGTACCATGTAGGGGTACATAATCTACAAAGATGTTCCTTTTAGCTTTTGTAAATTTTTTTGTAGCTTTCCTGAAAGTGTAGGTGATTTGCTTTATTTGTGGTCAGCCTGTAAAAAAGGGAAAACTGGTCACTGGTAACCTTTCAAAATGTATTTTTACCTTATTCACCTCTAAAATGTGTATATTAGTACTTTAAAGGTTCATATTAGTACCTAAAATGTACATGTTGTACCTTTTAAAAGGATACTGCCCCAGTGACAGCTTTTGTAACTTTTTTTTTTCTTAGAATGCACTTACATTATCTAGTCTTATGATGAACAATTTGTTCTAGTTGTGGGTGTATTAAGTATGCAAAACGGTTGTGCTGATTATTATGCCATACTTTGTCAAGTTATGTGCCGATGATTGTACTGGAGATGGTGTTTGGTCAGTCCACTGATTTGAAAGATGAGAAACATTGAAAAAGGTTTGCAGTGTAGTTACAGCATCTACCAGCAAGGGTTAGCCAAACCTTGACATTATCTCACCCTTCAGATTTTGATATTGATTCCTGGTTTAAGACAGAATTTCCTGTCCCAAAATGTCCTTTTCTTCAGCGGTCATGCACAGGTTAAGCATCACCACCTCCCATCATGCATTTACATTTACTGGTTTGATTTCCTGTTTACCATTTAAAAAGACAACTTAGTCTGAGACTTCTCCAAAGAAGAGTTTTTATGTACCCTTTGGAGTTTTAAAATGATAGATGTGGATGTCAGGCATAACCTGTCCCTCCCTAAACTTCACACAGGCCTTCAATCTGTGAGTCCTGGCACATCCGATGACCCCTTTAAATGTTAGAGATGTATGCAGCAAATGAGAATCATTACCAGATATGTTTTGAGAAAGGTCTTGGTAATGATTTTCAGTTTTGTTCAAAGTAATTAAATCAACAGTTGTTTTAATAACTGAAGAATATGTAAAAGTATTTTATTTGAGGTAAAGGCAAAATCATTTATGTGATAATTCATATCTGGCTGACTTTTCCATTTGTTTACATGACATAGATTCAAATGGTCAATATTATTTATTAAGTAAACCTTAGAGATAATTGCTATGTTTATAATGAAACCATCATATTTCAAAATACGATATTAATCATATAAATAATTTATTGTATCTGTAAAGCCATATTAATTTGAGATCTCTTTCAAACAATGCAACAGCTTTAAGAAACATTATTTTATTTTTTTTGTATTTCTACATTCAATGAGATAAAAGTAGCAAAGAGTAATTTTATTAAAGATCAATTAAAATGTAAGACTGAGGATCCTAAATCATTATGGAAGGTTTTAAAGAAGAAGTGCCAATGGGAAAATCTGAACCTACCTCAAGTAATATAGGGTTAGATGTTAATGGAGGGATAGAATATGATAAAAGAATAGTTGCAAATAAATTGAATGACTTTTTTACATCTGTAGCTACCAAGTTAGTGGAACAGCTTCCCATGAGTAAGGGAAGCTATGGGATTGAATTTGTCAGAAGGTTTTATGAAAGAAAGGGTGTATTGACAAACTCTTTTTCTTTTCGTAAGGTTTCGGTAGAAGAGATTGTGGGCATGTTAGAGCAATTACAAGTGTCTAAGGCAACTGGCTTGGATGGTATCCCAGCAAAGTTTTTACGGGACACAGCTACTATTATTGCACCTATTTTGGCACATTTTGTGAATCTTTCTTTTGAGAAAGGAATAGTACCAGCAGATATTAAGATAGCTAAAGTAATTCTACTGTATAAGAGGGGAAGTATACTGGATCCTGGTAATTATAGACCAGTTTCTATTTTGAGTGTTGTTTAAAAAATAATAGAAAAAAATTGTGCATAAACAGATTTATAATTATGTCAGCAAGAATAGATTAATTTACGATTTCCAGTCTGGTTTTAGAAGGTCTTATTCAACAGACACTTGCTTATTGTTTTTGACAGATTGTATTATAAAATATCTAGATAGAGGAAATTTGTGTGGAATGGTCCTGCTGGATCTACAAAAAGCTTTTGATACGGTGAACCATTTAATATTATTGGACAAAGTAGGAGCTATGGGTTTTTCGGATATAGTTAAATCATGGCTGGCCTCATATTTGTCAGGGAGAGAGCAAAGGGTAGAAGTTGGAGGGATGCTTTCTGAGAGTAAAACTGTTTACAACGGAGTCCCACAGGGTAGTGTATTAGGTCCTCTTTTGTTTTTATTATATATCAATGATATCCAGGCTGCTTGTGAATGCAATGTGTCTTATATGCCGATGATGCTGCTTTATTGGCTTCTGAGAAGGAGACTAAAAAAATCCAAGAACAGTTAGGTGAAGAGTTAGTTAAGGGGAAGGATTGGCTTTCGGAAAATACGCTTTTATTACATTTAGGAAAAACATAATCTATTATTTTTGGGTCTAAGTATAAATTGAGTAAGGAGGATGATTTGGTAGTCAAAGTTGATGGGTATGAACTAACAATTAAAAAATCGGTCAGTTATCTAGGATGTGTTCTGGATAATAATTTAAGTGGGGTTAGTATGACCAGGAATGTATTTGGAAAAGTGAATGCTAGAATTAAGTTTATAGCTAGATATGCTGTTTTTTTTTTGGAAAGAGGTTGTAACAGTTAATTGCTACTTTTTGTGTCAAATAAACTCAAACTCAAAGACATTTTGATGACCATGTTTTTATTGAATAAAAGTAAATTAAATTCATTTCTCAAAAAAAAAAACGTTGTTGATGTGATTGCATTGAGCAAGTATTCTCTCTGAGCAAAACACCCTCTTTGCTGTCTCATAGATATGACTTTTAAACTACTTTAGAAAACTACTTTACTCATTTATTTTTCTGCATAATATCATACACAAATATCATGCAATCATACACTATGGGTGAGTGAAAATCACATTTTCCTTAATGTGTGCCTTTAGCCTGGTTATACCCTACATTTCCTGATGTCACAGTGGTCACATCACAGAGCTGAAAACATTCACAATTACACATACAAAAAAATGTCGAAGCCAGAGAATCATGGTGCTCTTCATTGTGATACTGAACATCTTGATAGCCATGCTAATATTTATCTTTGAAATACCTGATTTTCTTTTACCGTTTTTTTTATTCCAGCTACAGGTATGTGTCTTTGAGAAACTAGAGCGCATACTGAACTGAATGGTCTGAATTCTATTGTGGTTGCAAATTAACTTATTTGAATTTAACCTGAAGTTTGCGAGAGGACATTTAACCACACTTCATTTTAAGTTTGTGCACGTGCCAGGCACGCAATGGAAATAGTTTCTTGGAAATGAGAAATGTGTGATAGACTGTACAGAAGCTTTTTGGAAAATGTGCAAGTCGGGCACAAATGCAGGACAGAATGAAGCAAATGTACAAGAAGGGGAATAGATGTCAACACAGCGGTAACAACACTTCATCCCCTTCAGTCTTCGTCATTTTACTTGAAGTCAATGTAAGTGGTCAAAGCCTAGTTTAAAAAAAAGTGTAGAGCTTTAAATGGATAGTTTACCCAAAAATGAAAATTCATTTTTTTTATTTATACATTTCAGAATATCCTAGCCATTTGTTACCATATAAAATGTAAACTGGGAATGACAGACTTCAATATGAGAGGGAAAAAACACCAGAAAAGTATTTAAAAAAACAGGTCCATGCACAGTATTACAAACCCTTCAATCTCGCTGTCAAATTAAATATGGTGCTGTTAGTCATGCCGTGAGGTGAGGTGAAGTTTGACGTCAGTGATATTTGGTGACAAGACACCCACAAACCAATGATGAAATCACACAAGATGTGTCGGACCGCACTATATTTCAGTTGTGAGTTTTAGTGGATGGCATATTTCAGTCTGTTCATTACACAAAAGCTATCTTAGGGTTTAGAGAATTGGTTAAATTATACTTTTATGGACTTTTGGTGCTTGCCACATTCATACTCATACATTTCAGAATATCCTAGCCATTTGTTACCATATAAAATGTAAACTGGGAATGACAGACTTCAATATGAGCGGGAAAAAAACACCAGAAAAGTATTTTAAAAAACAGGTCCATGCACAGTATTACAAACCCTTCAATCTCGCTGTCAAATCAAATATGGCGCTGTTAGTCATGCCGTGAGGTGAGGTGAAGTTTGACGTCAGTGATATTTGGTGACAAGACACCCACAAACCAATGATGAAATCACACAAGATGTGTCGGACCGCACTGTATTTCAGTTGTGAGTTTTAGTGGATGGCATATTTCAGTCTGTTCATTACACAAAAGCTATCTTAGGGTTTAGAGAATTGGTTAAATTATACTTTTATGGACTTTTGGTGCTTACCACATTCATACTCATTCACCTTCTTTTCATGATAAATGGCCACATGGATATTCATAAAAAAATCAGCTTCTGAGAAGTCAGTCAGTCATATTGATTACAAAGACATGAGGTAGAATAAATGATGACAGAATCTTCATTTTTGGCTGAACTAATCCTTTAAAACCTATTTCTCTCCTCGTTGAAGTTGAGCTTGCTAAATTGTCTTTGCATCTGACATTCATCTTGAAAGGGCAGTAGAAAAAAAAAAACTCAAAAGATTAGTACCTAGCACTTGAGCATAATGAGCTCTTTTAGTCACAAATCAATAGTCAGTTAGGAAAGGAGGCCCTTCTTGAAGGTAATCTAGTGTATCCTTTGAGAAGCCTTTTGATTTGGTGCACTTAGGAAACAAATAGGCGTTTGCATTCAAAAGATTATTTGTCTAGCATTAATTCTGACCGATAACGAAATGCAGCCTCACGGAGAACAGAAAGACAAAGAGGAAACACAAATCAGATCAATCAAAACAAAGGAAATTTCATCTAAAAAAATAGTGTCACCTTGGCACAATGATATACAAAATAATATATTACTATGGTATTTATTAGTGCCAGAACCTATAGACAGAAATATACAGTATATTGCAGTGGCTTTTAGTTCACGGTTTTTACTCAAAAAGTTGAGGTAAGATTTTTTTTTTTTTAAAGATATTAATGATTTTATTCAGCAAGGATGGATTAGATAGATAAAAAGTGACAGTAAATACATTTATACTGTTGTTCTTTTTTAACTTTAAAATAAGCAGCACAACTGTTTTCAACATTGATACTAATAAAAATATTACTTACAAACCAAATTAGCATATTAGAATGATTTAAAGTTGAAGTTAAATGATTTAAATTATTTTAAAGTAATTTCATTAAATGAATAAATTGCATTTTAAAATATATTAAATTATAAAAAATGCTACTTTAAATTGTAATAATATTAAACAATATTACTGTTTTTTTTTTTGAAAGAAAGAATGAATGAATGAATGAATGAATGAATGAATGAATGCAGGTTAGCATAGGAGACATCTTTCAAAAACTATATCTTACTGACCCAAAACATTTCTATGGTAGTGTACATTTAAAATGTAGAGTCTCTCTTGGGTAAATCCGAACAAACAAAACCTATTGGACTTAAAAAAAAAAAAAAATAACTACTTTGAGTTCAACATCCTCAGGGCCTGTTTTGATCATCATTGAGTTTCTTCCAAATCATAGTGACACTTACAGCGACACTAGGAGACATGAGGAACATGACTGATTTTCTGACATAATTTCTCTTACACGTAATATTTTCTTTAAACTTCATTACAGGCTTATATAAAACTGGTGCACCATTTTGGGGGCAGCTGATAATTTGGGAAGTGCTGGCAGCCGTTGACTTGATGCAGATTTCCAGAAGACTGAAATCCATACCCCACTTTCTGAAGATGCTCGAAACAGCCCTACCGGGACTCTTGTATAGCAGATGGTGTACAGTGAAACACGCTGCTCTTATATGATTTCTAATGCACCACTCGCGTGTCATCACTCCCCAGACTCATTCTGCCATGAATTTGTGTTTGCAAACTACTCTCATTTTTTTATTAGTGTTTAGAGGGCAGACAGCTTCACAACGGTCATGCTGGGTATCTATAGTTAATGCTAGTGCTTAGTTTAGCTGTATCTGTGGGAATGTCAGACCCATGTACACCAAACAAACAGGCAGGTAATTAAGAGCGCTGTCTGCTTTATCTGCTCTGACTCTGAAAAGGTGCTGTGATGTTAGTGTAACTGTCTCGTGTCTTGTTTTTTCTATCGTTCCCCAGCAGGTACCACAATGACAGGAATGTGCACATTAAAATTACATATTCTGTGTAAATGAATGATGATGTGGGCTATTTAATTGTAAGCACTGTGGCTGTGTGGTGCTAAAATGAATACAGCCATATCAGCTTAAACAACTGATTGCGTTTTGTTTTGTTTTTTTTCAGTAGCAGACCGAGTGTTTTGGAAACCTGTCATTATTTTTACAATTCCTTTGGTGATACTAGTGGTGCAGAAATTACACATTTCATTTTTAATTGACAATATCTTTAAGAAAAAAGATGGGATACCCTTTTTTAAATTTATTTTTTGGACAGGAGCTGGTCTTGCTTGCTTACGTAGTTTGACATTATAGTGTTCAGGAACAAAAAAAAAATCCTATTATTTTCTCCGTAGGGAAATTGATTCGGTAACATGATGAGCAGTTCATTTCTCCATAAAATACTGTACATACACACTCTCTGTACCTGCAGTATGTCTTTTTGTTGGGATTTTCAAGTACTTTTTTGGCTCAAATTAAATTTTTTAATTTTTGATTCATCTCGAAGCTGACTGGTTTGGTTTCAGGCTTTTTCTTCTTCTTCTTCTTCTTCTTCTTTCAAAAACTCCCTAGAGGAAATGAAGACGAAACATACAGAATCAAGGCTGTTGCGTCAGCGATGTGCAGTTTTACCTTGAAAGAAAATAGCTGCTCATTGTTGCTGCCAAGATGGCAGCTGGATATACTGATTTATTTTAAAGGTACTTTGGTTGGGTTATTGAGAGAGAAACGATACAATATGCTGAATGTTTTGAAACCACAGCCAATTAATTCAGTTAGTTTCACAGACTGAAGAAAAGATCTGGAAACTGGACTCCATATAAATGTGCTGCAGAATAGCAGTAATGTAGACTGTGATTTAATATCCCATAAAAAAATAAATATTGAGTTTAAGATGAACTAATATATACATTTAATCACTGAAATGCACTAATTAAAACAAATGTGTCAAATGTGTTTAGATCCCCCCCCC
>NW_015639792.1:1014677-1019959 GCF_001515625.1 Sinocyclocheilus rhinocerous
GTCTCATTAATCTATTATTTGTTCCAGAGCAAATAGTTTTGGCTGAGGGCAAAGTCTCGTAACATTATATTTTAATGTAAATTTAATGCTGTATATCTGTTGTTGTTTGTTAAGTATTATTATTCAATAAATAATATTTATATAAATAATAGTAGTATTCAATAATATTATTTAGTATTGAGAAACAGTGTGTGTGGTTTTGATGGTGATTTTAGTTACATTGTTTCACTATTAGATGGCGACGAGACTGTCTTTATGAGTGAGTCAGCAGTAAAGACTTTTGTATTGACAGAGACTGAAACAGGGTTGTAAACAAGGAAGTTTTACTTTCAATAACACCTTGTAAGACACAAACAATAAATGCACTGAGCAGCGCTGTCATCGGAAATCACCCTTAACACATGAAAGGATAGTACGACAAAGATATACTTTCCTCAGCGGACATTCAAACTAATGCTTTATTGTGAATATGAGATTGAGCTGAAGAATGAATGCTGTATCAAATGCAGGTAATCACACTCACTCAGTCTATCTCCATAATACTCTACATAATACAATAATCTTTCAATGAAGCAACTCAATGTTTCTTCGTTACTAGTTGTAATGTGATGTTTTCAGTTTAGTAACGGAGGCATGGGTTCATCTGCTAAACTGTCAACTTGAGATTTGAATCAGTGGGAGGAAGTAGTTCTGCAAAAGGGTTTGTATGATACTCTGTAATTGCACTTGTGCCGTTAAACTGTTGTATAAATGCAATATCACAACTACTATGATTCAACATCAAAGTTTACTTTCTTAATGCACATTCCTGGCTTATATATATATGTTGAATCATACTGTATATTTTCCCTTCATCTTTCGAAATTAGAGTATAGTCTCTAATGTACAATCCACTCAGGTCATTTATTGAAACTGCAAAAATGGGTCATTCAGAAATCCTGAGACTGTTTTTGAAGGATGGGGCAGTGCCAACGGTACTGGACCTTATAGCAAATCTGCAACCCATAATTAAACACAGCTACTCGTTCCACAAATGTGAAGAGGTTAGTTAATCACCACATTTAATATATGACTGTTGTAGGTGCAAAAAACCTTTGCCAACATTTTAAGTGTGCTGGAGTGAGATAAGTAGCTAAATAAAAACTAAACGATAAATCATATTATACATTCTCCCAAGTTTTTGAAACAATACATTTTTACTACTGTCACTGTTGGAGAGTCCAGCGTTGAAGCTCTGTCTCTGCCTCATCTTTCTCTCTGCTAATGACAACAGTCACAGTGTAGATTGAAATATCTTTCCCTCTCTTCATATGACAAATTAAAATTCACTCAAGCATCGATTCTCTTATTATAATTGCCCTTAGGGAAATGAGATTTTCAGGAGAGAAGAAAAAATGTGGAGGGGAAAAAATAAATTAAGTCTTAACCCCATGGATACATTGACAGCAATTGCTTTGTGGGTCTCATCTGCCTCTGTTGAATTAGTGTACAGAGAAAGTAAAGAGTGAATGTGTTGTTAGTAGATGGCAAGGTCAATAAACAACAGAGAAAAGCTGACATGACCTCGGCGCTCTTAAGATTATACCGTTTGCTTAGACAAGAGCTGCTGCGTTGGATGTGAGCTGTTATTAAAGCTGAAGCCAGCGACCCCGATGCCTAGCAGTGTTTGATTCAAACAGGGTTCAATTCATATTTAACAGTGGGACATTTTATCTACATTAGTTTGAAATGAATCGCAGGAGGAAATAAAGTAATATATACGCTAATTCATTAAAGGGGCAAATTGTTATCTGATCTGTAAAGTGAGATTACCAGCCTGAAATATTACTCCATTCACCCTCTCGCTAGAGATAACTGGCTCTCCATTTTCAAATATTACTAAAATATTTAGCATTCTAGATTCCTAATATCTGGCTCTTGTTACACAAAGTACAATTAATCAGCATAAACTACTCAGAGCATTGTTCATTCAATTCTCTTGAAGATAATTTGAAGTCCATAGGAATTTCACAGTAATATCACCACTAATATTTACTAATAAGAAATATATGAAAGTAACAAAGCAAATATTTCTGGTAATTTGAAGCTAATGGGAAAGCATGGCATTTCAGATTTAAAGAAAAATATAGGCAGCGGCTATTTACACTAAGTGTAAATAGCGATAGAGGCTATTTACACTAAGTGCAAATAGCAATAGATGCTATATACACTAAGTGAAAATAGCATATTTTCTTAGCTATTTACACTAAATAGTGGCAATTATCTGCACCTCAGTATTGTAGTACATTACAAAAGAGCATGCAATAATAATGTATTGATTGTAAGTTATAATTTTAATTCAAATTATTAAATGGATGCCACTTTATTGGGACAATATAAGCCCGCCCTACACCTACCGTAACCCAACCCAATACTTTATTTTCAACTTTTCGAATGTTTCCGACATTTTATTTATTGAAAATAAATGCCGTTTCTAGTGTTATATGAGATTTGAAAAGGGAGAAAAAAAGTTCAGCAAAAGGCGGATTCGAACCCAGGTAGATCGCGTCAAAAATGACTGTGGCACACACTTTACCATCTACACCACTGGAGTTGTAATTAGGTTGTATTTTGTAGTGTTGACTAGCCTAATCACATGTTGGTGGGTGGGGTTAGTGTAAATAGCCTCTACCAACAAGGTGGGCTATTTGCACTTAGTGTAAATATAGACACTCCAAAAAAGACATCTTTGAGAATGGGTGTTTCCAAACAGGTTTCCCAAACGCTCTGGTATTGGGCAAACATTCATGTAGTCCTGCCCCCAAGCCACATGCCATTGGTTGACCCAATTTTGGGCTGGTTTAAGTGTTTTAAATAAACAGAGCCTCTGCCTATTACACTAGGATAGCATAAAGTATCTTAACATTAAAATTACAATCTTCAGCTTTAATACAATCACACTCATGTTAATGGTGTGCTTTTTGCTTCTGAATTCTTGCTCATAGTGTCTGTGTCAGGACTCTTTAGCTGCTGCGTTTTCAAGGGCTGAATTATTCAAATGAAAATTAGAGTAGGGCAAAACATTATCAAATCTAATTAGGCAATTGTAGTCTAATGTGTTAATGTGAAAAGCAAAGCTAAAAACACTTAATATTTTTTTTAAATAAGTGTTTATTAGCATTAATATAGTAAGGGCAATTTCATTAAAATTTGTAAAGGTCTGTTTAAAGTGCTTGCTTTCAAATTGGTGAACAAACATGACTTCACAGCCTCAACTATCAAATAAAATGGGTTTTATTTTCAAAGTATAGTACTTTGAAAATTCACAAATGCAAATGATGATTTGGAAAATTTGGGGATGTTGTTTTAAAATAGGATATCTGATGAACAAAAACGTTTATTACATTTATACAGAATATTTCACAACTGTCAATTCACAGGAATATTTTTTTTTATTTAAAAGTTTAAATAACTTTTACCCATTTTATTAAGTTAGAATAATGATCCTTTCTGTGTGTATTTTGACAACCAGTGAAGACAGTGAAATTCTCAGACATTTCATTGATGAGTGCAGAAAAACGTTGGCATCGATTTTGTTGAGAATGGATCTTGCGTATTAACACGAATAAGCTGGTCTACTGTTGTATCAACCGTTGTCACAAATCTCTATTATTTCCCTGAATATAATTTATTTGCATAAATGCATTTGATTGCTAGGCACAAATGGATATCTGAGTGTGTATACTGTACTAATTCAGAAAACCTGCTGAACTGTAGCCAGAAATAACATGAAAGTGCTTGTTATAGTTCAGATATTGGGCTACGGCCAGCGCTTTTGAACTCAAAACTAAGTTTTTGGAAAGTAATCTGTAGCACAGGAACAATCAATCAGAGGAACGTGTAAGAATTATTAACATGCCAGATTTGGTTTTACGCCTTCAGCAAAAAGCCTACAATATAAATACAGGCTGTACAATTAATTGGATTAAAATCGTGCTACACTATATATACAGGTATATGAGAGTTGCACCAGTTTCCAACACTATAGTAATTTTATGTGTCTTGTAGCACACTTTCTTTTTATTTTTTGTGATATAACATTTTTAACAATATTTCAATACATTACACTACATTATCCTTTACATCGTTTTGCACACTTTTTTTTAAAGCTGGTCAATGTGTCTGTGTGCATTTTAGTCTTGATATCTAAGCAGCAGTACTAAGTAATAGGCCAACACATTGATCATATTGCAGTTCAAATTGCAATAGTTGTCTAAACAATCACAATATACACTAACGTTGAAAAGTTTGAGGTCTGTAACCTTAAACAAAATAATCAGGTTTATTCAGCAAGAGCACATTAAATGAATCAAAAGTGACAGTAAATACAATTATAATTTTACAAAATATTTATATTTCGTCAATGTGTCTGTGTGCATTTTAGTCTTGATATTTAAGCAGCAGTACTAAGTAATAGGCCAACACATTGATCATATTGCAGTTCAAATTGCAATATTTGTCTAAACAATCACAATATACACTAACGTTGAAAAGTTTGAGGTCTGTAACCTTAAACAAAATAATCAGGTTTATTCAGCAAGAGCACATTAAATGAATCAAAAGTGACAGTAAATACAATTATAATTTTACAAAATATTTATATTTCGAATAAATGCTGTTCTTTTCATTCTTTTAATTGAATTACCTTCTGGTTATCAAATAATACTGAAAAAAAAAATGCATTACAGTTTCAGCAAAAATATTACACAGCACAAACATTTTTAACCGTCTCATTGTAATAAGAATACATGTTTCTTTAGCAGCAAATCAGCATATAAGAAGGATTTCTGTGACCATGTGATCATGTGACACTGAAGACTATAGAGTAATATATATATATATAGAGTAGGGCTGCAACAACTAATCGATAAAATCGATTATGAAAATCATCGACAACGATTCTCATTATCGATTAATCGGGTCTGCCCACAGTGCACGTCCAACGGAGTTTACATACTTGTCCAACTTCAGCCGCTCGCGTCAAATTAAAGCACTGAATTACTTATTTCTATAGACAAAATGCATCTAAAATAGTGGAGGAAACAGAATGAGATGCTGCAGGAGAGTTACGTGATCCAAGCTAACTTACCCAAAACATGAGAATTCTTTATGTTAGTATTTAGTTATAAATAAATGACAATAAAAATGTTTTGATTGAAAAATGTTTTTGACAGATTCCTAAAATTCCTGAAATGTGTTTTCTCTTTATTATGGCAGGTGGTCTAATAAATTGTTAAGCACTG
>NW_015639792.1:1020065-1033765 GCF_001515625.1 Sinocyclocheilus rhinocerous
AATAATCGATCAACTAATCGATCATCAAAATAATCGTTAGTTGCAGCCCTACTATAGAGTAATGAGGCTGGAAATACAGCTTAGCATCACAGGGATAAATGGCATTTTAAAATATATTACAATATATTTTGTACAATTCTGTATTTTTGATATTAAGTTGAGCATAAGAGACTCACTGACAAAAAAATTCTTACATACACCAAACTTTTGAAAGATAATGCAATTTTTTGACCGAATCATGCAGCCTTAGTATGAAGGGATTCTGATGCTTAAGAACTGGCTGACTTTGACTTGTAGGATCAAAAGATCTGCCCGGTGAATATGTGTGTGTGTGCGCTTGTAGAGTATTACTTTCACAGCTCCAGAGGTCATTCTCTGTGATCTCCTCACTGGAACGCTTTATGACACGAGAAGGCAGATAGGCGAGCGCTGTGGACCGGACACTTTTTTTTTCTCTTTGCAGGAAAAGGACATCGAGTCTCTGCAAACTCTCGCAGAGGAAGCTGTCACTCCCTCTGTCACTCGCCGCTTGTAGCCTCTTGAAGGCAAAATGTCATCCAACTTGTCAGGACTCTAATCCCAGGGAACCATTCACTGTAGTGCTCTATCTCTCTTTCTGTCTTTTTCGTCTCTCTACATCCTCTCCTTTACGAACCTCTCCCTTTCCATTTGTGTCTTCGCTCTCATAAATATTCCTTTCTCTGCACCCACACTCTCTCTCTATCTACAGGCCCGCCGACGATCATCTCTGCGGCGCGACACGTTAACTTGATCAGCGATCATGAGTGATGTCACGGACAAGAGATGTGCGTCTCTCATCCCTTAACGACCTCCATGACTCACTCCCATCCATCATTTGGCTTTTCCAGCGCCATTTCATCGCCTCTGTCATCGAAATAACAGCTGTTCCTCCCCAAAGTTGCTGTATCCCTGTGTGGCGCGTTCGCAGACCTCTCCCTGAGCAGCTGCACTGTGACTGGAGATGCCGGGGTGTCTCCAGCTAATTACCCAGCGCAAACAAAGCCCCAGGGCCGTGTTTCTAGTTCCTGTTTATTTATTTCATTGACTTTTTTTAATCAGGGTCTGCTCGCGCTCAATCAGTGATGCTAATCTTGCTAGGGGATTAGCTATTCTGCTGCGCCACAAACATGCTGTAGTTCTTGTTGACTTTCTCAAAACAATCCACGTTCAGTGGAGTCATTAGCATGCTTCTGTTGATGCAAAGCAATGCCTTTATCTACCCGGCTCCTCTTCCACATCCTTCCTCTCAGCCTACTAGCGTCCTCCTTGTTTTTAGTGTTGGCTCAGTTTATGTCTTCTCAAATTAGTTTTAGCATTAGCTTGACCAACCACAGTCCATGCAGTGACCATTTGATGTGCATTGCACTCAAAAATGCTAATCAGTGTTATTCAAAAATTGACAGTTTCATTTGATTGGCTGGCTTCATGCACCACTTCATGCACCAAAACATGTATAATAACAGATTATCAGATAGGTGATGTTTTGAGTACACAGGCTCTTCATCAGGCTGATGAAGCCCAGGTGTGCTATTTTTTTCCACTTAACATTAGTTATTACAATAGATAATAAACTTTTGGGAGAAACAACAACAACAAAACATATATTATATTGAATAATGTTCACTCAGAAATGAATACACAGCTTTCCTAAGAAATGGCAAGTAACACATCAAAGACTGAATGCATTTTTTTTTTTTTGTATTCCAGTAAAACTTATTCCATTGATCTTTGTTGTTTTCCACACTTTTTTTTCTTTCCTTTTGTTTAATCTTTATATTGGTTAATATTAGTTTTAATATTAATCCTAATTAATATTGGTTTCTTCATGTAGGCTACTAATACTTTATACAGACATTTTAAATATATAAATATTTTTGTTGTATATTCATTGTATTAATTATTTTGGTCACACTTTATTCCAGTTATCGCTATCAACTAACTATTAACTATGACTTTTGTCTCAGTAAACTCCTAATTTGCTCCTAATTAGTTGTTAATTGTAGGTGTTGGTTTAAGGGATCTTAAATATGGTTATGCAGAATAAGGCATTAATATGTGCGTTATAAGTGCTAATAAACAGCCAATATGCTAGTTTGCTAGCAATGTACATTCTAGTAAGGATTAGTATAGTAAAGAGTGAGAATATTTAACAAATACAAATACAATACAATAATAATACAAATTTAACATGTTAACAAAATTGAACCCATGACCTTGGCATTGCTAGCAAACATTATTGTGGTATCAACCATCTCAACCTGCCCTTAAATGGCACATACAAACAAACTGTGGTTGATCAGCTTACCTAAATAGGCCATTTTTGGTCAGACCAAGGTGTTTTATCTGGTCGAACAGTCGATGATCCAAATGATCAACCATCTTGAATCAGCTGATGACCATAAATCACCAACACCGACCAGCTAGAAACCATGTAACCTCTATCAAAAGCTGATTTTAGCTGGATTTACCAGCATTGCCCCCCTCCCTCTTCTCCCCACAAGGTGAATTTTTACATCGGGAAGGTTCACGTGTTATTGTAGTTGATTGTGTGCTTGTTCTTAAGACATAGGTATCTGTCGGATTGATGAAATGGCTCTCCGTAAGCTTTAAGCTTTTTTTTAAACACGGATTTGTGTCACATTTCCATTCTGACTATACAAATAGAGCCCCAAACAAGCTATGCCTCCCCCCATGCATTTGTAATGCCGTCTTTCCCTCTCCGGATTGTTTGGATTCCTACACAGGGGATGTTTACTTATAGAACTGTTTCAGACATGATAGATGGTCCATGAAAGTGTGATTTCACAAAGTCCACACAATTTGCTTGTATCAAGTTGAATTTCTAAATGTAAACATGTTCGTTTTCGCTTCGTGAAATGCGACGTGCTTTGATTAACATTCAAAAACTCCTTTACCCGAAGCCTGGGGCTCGACCTCACTTGCTCAAAATATCTCTAGTCCACACTTAAAAGTAGACCAGTGGGGTGTCAGTTATGATATTTAATTAATGAGTTAATTAAAATATATTTTCACATGGTGTCAGAGAGAGCAGATGTCTACATATTTAGCTCGAAAGTTCACATCCATTAATCTCCTTCATTGAGTAACTTTTAATACTTTTTTTTTTCCTCCTTGGGGTCAAGAAACCAGATAGAAATCTAGGTAAAAGCGTTGTGTAATAGATGATGCTATAATCTGACAAGGACACAAGAAAAGGACCTCCAAAGACGTCTTCCATGTCCTGAAGGAATGGTTTTTGAGAGAAAACTGAAAAAAAAAAAAAAATGAAGAGAGACGGGGCTGTATGTACACGTCTTACAGAAATTTTGCATGTGTAGCTGCTGAGTTCAGGTCAGTCAGATTTGTTTAATGTCATGATGTTGTCGCCTCTGGATGAATGGGACCCCAGGGGTCCATCAGGAGCAGCTCGACTCCCATTCCAATGACCTTCACCATGATGCATGTCTGCACAGGGAGAAAAGGAGAGTGATTCGCGTTTGCATCCTTTCACTGCGTGGGTCAGTCCACACGGGTTCTCTCTCTTTGTAGGGTTCGCCTTAGCCTGGAAAAAAAACAAAAAAACAAAACATCAGCTATTTACTATGCTGTCACAAACATTTCCCCGAAGAGACCTCCGCCAGAGTCCATGTGACAGAGCAGTAAGAGGCTTATTAGAAATACGTGATTAAGTGATTCGTTTTTCATCAGCGGAGAGTAAAGTACTGGTTCTGTGGAAATGAAGCATGTGGTTAAAAAATAAATGTCAAAAACTTGTTCTCTCAAGGGGCCGCTGAGATCTCCAAGCTACTAGGCTGCTTTTACACTGCAAATATGAAAAATTTTTAAACATCCCTAAAATATGATTTACTTGAGAATCCAAATTGAGTGTGATATCAAGACTTGTTTTCTGAGAATTAAGTGTATTTTTCTTGATGAATTGGCAAAGGGAAAATATAGAGAATGCAGCTTTTCTAAAATAAATACTTTAATACATGTATCCTAATAGCTCTTAAGCCTGGAATGCACTACATAATTTTTTCTCCCCCAATTTACAGTCTGGAGAAGTTGACGCTAGTTGCCGAAAGTCAGAGCCTGTCTGCAGATTAGCAGATTTCATAGAAAATCGAGTATGATGTTCATAGACTTTTTTGGCTTCAGACTATGAATCCATCCAGTCGGAGGATATCAAACATGTTTGATATTTTGAGCTGATTTTAGAACACATACTTTTCAAGAGCCTCCTACCAACAAGGCACATGTTTCTGCATGAGTTTGTTGCAATCTTAAGGACTTTAAAGTCTGGTAGTCTGTGATCCTCAGTTGTTTAGTGTATGATGGTCAGTTTTTCTTTTGTGACTAAGTGACTAAGATTTTAAGTCATATAGTGTATTTCATCCTTACGTCCTATCAGGGGTGTGAATCATTGGATTGACAAGGAATCAAACTGATTGTATTCACGATTCACTGGTTTTTGATTTCCAATATATATATATTTGTTGTTTTTTTGTTTGTGTATTTATTTGTTTATTTATTTATTCATTTATTTATTTATACATTTATAAATGAAAGTGCATTTAAATACTTCCAGCAATGCATATTGACCAACTAAACAATGATACACATACAAATGTCCCTGTTTATCTCAATAAATAAAGAATTAATAATAATACAAATTTATTAAATAATTAAATATTTTCATTCAATGACATTATGCACATGCAACAACAGTTGTAATAAGAGTTTAAGTTATTTTAGTTTTTTTTTTTTTTCAAGCAATGATTATTGGCTAACACAAATTCAAATCAAGATCAATGCATATGAATCGGCAGGATTTTTACACAATGAATGAATCATTACACTCCCCTTCATCATGATTCACACATTAGAATTTCTGTGCATTAACTTTATGTGAGCCTGATCTGTTAATGAAAAATAGCAAATTACGGGGACAATGTAAAAAGTTTGAAAAACTAAATTCCTTAATCCAGAATGCAATTTTAGAAGTGCTTAATTTATTTTAATTTTAGCAGTTGTTTTTAATTTAATCAGTTGTTAGTTTTGTTGCATTATTCTGTTGTCATTAATCAATGTGCATTGTGTTTTCTCAAGAACTCATTCAACCACAATTCCTTTTTTAATATATGTATGTATTATATTTATGCATTTTTCCAAAGTGACTTAAATTGCTTTTGAGATAACATTTGACATTTGACCAGTTCATACATTCTTTGGGAATCAAACCTGTGATCTTTTAAATCTAATTTTAGAAGTGTTTTATAATGCAGCAGTATGCGTGCTAGATATGTGTGGAAAAATCTGAACTGGTTGACAGTGCAAATTCAGCCATTGAAACAATCCTTTCCAGAAACCAAAGTTAAACAGAATATTAAAAGATGTTAAATTTTGAGAATGCCTCATGAGAGACGAATGTGTTGCCCATCTAATTATGAAAATTAATCTTAAAGTGAGCAGTGTAAACATGTTTATTGACCCAGTGCCCCACTCTCGTGTGTCTTTACGTGGTGTAATTGCGGTCCAGCGTCGAATGGAGACTGATTCTTACGGAGGATACATCCATTTGTCTTAATCTGCCGTGACCTACATCCTAGACATCTTCTCCTCTAAAGCAGAATCTCATGCTGGATTGCAGGAGCACTCTTCTTAGCCGTGCATAAGTGTAATTGATGACTTTGACCTTCTAATAGTCCGGCATATTCAGTCACTCACAGATACAGCATCCTGTGTCCCTTAAGGGTGCAAGTACGCAAATAAATTACACGACGAGTTGAGCGATTCCACCAAATGGAATAAGATAAAATACGTGGGAGATGTCAACGCCCTCCTTCCTGTACGAAAAGGTTAATCCTCAATCTCAGATTCATTTGAGTTTAAGCCTGAAAATGACATGAGACATGCATGTTTTCTTAAACTCTTTCTTCCTCTCTCGCTCGTTCTTTTTTTTCTGCATTCTGAATTGTAAGAGAGGTCTCAGTCACCCGCTGCTGTATTAAACTCAAATGCTGCCGAAGTGGATTGGAACACAACAGGGAACAACGCTCTGGCTAATCTAACACAGTCAATGTTCATCAACAAAAATGTGTCATCTGCTGACAAGGACGAATCGTTACTCTCAAATGGTTTGGCAACCGAACTCAGCGTGATGTGTTTGCTTTGTTCCTCTCGAGACTTTGCAGACATGTACACGTTAGAAACATTCCTTCTATTCACCACTTTATTAGTTGTTAGTTTTGTCGCGTTGCTCTGTTGTCATTAATCAACATGGGCTCAATTTTCTCAAGAAAATTGCCTTTCCTTTTTAATATGTGTTTGCCTTTTTTTTCTTCCCAAAGTGACTTAAATTGCAGTTTTGATACACATTAGTTCATGCATTCTTGGGAATCGAATCCATAACCTTTCACAATGCTAGGGTCATGAATCATGATCTACTATTTGAGCTACAGGAATTTATATAAAAACGTAAAAAATAAAAATAAATAGCACACCCCTTGTGAAAAAAGAACTGCACTTTTTTTTTTTTATCACAAGTATAATATTTTCACAAGATCGTACTGAATGTATAATTGTAGTGTATTTTGATATCTTAAACGTGTATATTTATATTAAATACTGACTACTTAATACTGATTAAATAAAAGGCCACACACTTAAAGGGGTCATATGATGCTTTTTTAAAGATCATTATTTTGTGTATTTGGTATAACAGGATATGTTGACATGCTTTAATGTTCAAAAAACACATTATTTTTCAAATACTGTACATTATTGTAGGTCCTATATGCCCCGCCTCTCTCAAACGCTTTGTTTTCTACAAAGTCCCTCCTTCCGACAAGCGCAGTCTGCTCTGATTGGCCAGCTGACCCAGTGCATTGTGATTGGCCGAACACCACAAGCACGCGTCGGAAATGTAACGCCCCTTACCATAATCACAAGCTTCATCTTTCAAAATAAATGTAGTTTTGAGACTTTAGTCTTTGCAACTTCAGGGATCTTATCTATGCACGAACAGCTTGTAACACTCCAAAGAGAAAGGAAAACTTGAAATCGCATCATATGACCCCTTTAACACTTTGTGCACTTTATTATAATGTCAAAATAAAAGTTTTACTTTAAAGTACATTTAAATCATTGTTTTAATATTCAAACTTTTGTCATACTTTAAATAAATTAATTTGATGTTGACTAACATACTAAAGCACATGTTTCTGTACATGATTATATTTACAACTGTAGTGTCTTATTTAATATTACATTTAAAGTTAATATACTGTAATTTAAATATACTAATTTGCAGTTTCATTATTGCAAATACTGTATGTAATTACAAATATGGCATGCAATTAAGTGTCATTCAGTAAATTATTTTGAAGCATTTTTCCACATAATAGATACATTGGAGAATAATTTGGTGTATGATTCACTTTGAAATAACTCTCTCTATCTCGCTCTCTCTCTGTCTCTGTCTGTCTCTCTCTCTCTTTATCTCTCTCTCTCTCTCTCTCTCTCTCTCAGATTGCTAGTAATTTTTTTTAAATAGTTAATTTTACAGTAGAAAGACTGAAATGGTATTTTCTTGTAAAATATACTCTAGTAATCTTACAAGACTTCAAAAGTTTGGCCAAGAAGAGCTGAACATCTTGAACAAAGAAAGAGTTTGCGCATGTAGTTGCTCTAGAAAGAAAACAAAAAAGGATGAATTATGGTGTGGGCAGGTAGCAGGCAGCATATGAGGACATGGACATGGTTTAGATGGATTTCCGACATGCAGTTCCATTGTAAGCTGTGACACAAAGACTCGAGACGTCTGCTAGGAGCTTTACATCCATGGCCAGAAAGCACAGCAGGCTGGAGGCTTCCTAAATCTCATCTCCTGGTCCAGACACGAGGGATGAGGAAAGCAGCTCGGAAGAAAGGGGCAAAAGGAAGAATTATCAGAGTGACAGAGAGGGTGCACAGTGGAAGAGCGAGGGGGGAGATGAGAGGGAAAGCCGCCCCGTAGCTCTCGTTCCTCAGGGGCAGGAGTTGGCGGGTGACGGCGCAGATGGTACTTATCGCTATTGGTATGGAGTGCCTTCGGCTGGGGGGTGAGCAGACGGAGTGATGAGAAGTAGAAAGGGGACGTCATGGCAGGTAGGGATGCGGTGGGAAGAGCGCTGGTGATCGGAGACGGCCAGCCAACGAGGACCTCCATCCGACTCCAGTCATAGATGGATGAGACCAGGAGGAACGAGTCATTTATGTGCGAGTCTGTGCTGGGCAAATGGGGCAGGAAAGAGATGTAGGGTGGGGGTGGAAGGACTTGGAGTGCTTGAATGGGTTTCCTGGCAATCTGAGTGCTGGATGGCACAGTAAAGACCGCAGAATCCTCCAAAGACAGTCCTTGCCAGGCAGTGCCAGCCTGTATGACGCCGTGCCATGTGCTAGCGCAGGACGGACCTTGTGGATTCTGATGCACATGTTTGTTGCTCAGTTGCTGGAGATAGATAAGTCACTCAGTAGACATAAGTTGACTGGAGTGATAAATGAACTTACAAGAGACAGCAGCCTCCCCTCACATCATTAACTCGAGTGAAGAATACTGCTGGAAATCCAGCTAGAGCCACCCGTGCTAGCAGGATTTGCATGCTCTCTAGCTGGTCCAAGCTGGCCTAGATGATTGAACAGCTGGACTACTAGATGGAGGACCTTATTTTCGCCATGTAGGCTATCTTGGTCTTTTTGGTTAGAGCAAGTAGAACAAAAAAAAATGAAAATTCTGTAATTACAGTATGTACTCACCTGCATGCCATTGCAAACCCATGTGATGGCCAAAGTTGATCTCAAGGATCGGGATCAGGGCCGATCAAGCATTTTTTTAACTGGTCCGTATTGGCTCTCCTAATCCCGATCCCTATTTTACGTCAGCTGTTATGCCGGTGATGCAGTATGCGCCTTCTAGTAGATTTGCCAAACGGTATTAAAAGGAAAAGAAGACGCTCAAATGTGCGTGTTTAGCCACCATTAAAACCGATGCCAGTGAGGTCTGTTCTAGCGCGTCACTCACATTTGAGCTTCTGTGTTCAGTGTATTTGATCAAAGACTGTAGAATACCCAAGACATGTCACTCGTATAGTTTTCAATGGGGAAAAATACAATGCTCAGTATGGCTGCTCTATCTCATAAATCGTCATTTATGAGACAGTTGTTGTCAGATTTAATTGGTGATTTCAAATATAAAATTTAATCTTAAGCTTGGCGAACAGTTTTGGAGAATTTGATGTTTCCCCATTCAAAGAGATAGGAGCTGCACTTGCATGCCCGAGAGGCGTTTCAAAAATGTCCACTGAGTGACATGACTTGCCTTAAAGGGACTTTGATTTGATGCACACTTTTGTAACGATCACTCATGTATTTACCGTTTACTTTATCTGCTGTCAGACTATCAGGGACGTCATTGTTATAATGCATTGCTATGGGTTGCATCTTTAATAACTTTAAAGTACTTGAATTATGCACCAAACACTAGGAGTATACAAGTATCGGATTGGGACTCGGTATCAGCAGATACTCAGTATTCAATGACTCGGATTGGATCGGGGGCATAAAAAACCTGATCGGGACATCCCTACAATAAACACATAAAGGTCAAAACGTATATTACACCTACTAAATTTAAGTCAGTTCCTCACACACAGCTATCATATGGCTTCAGATGATTTTAAATATTACAAGTATTATTTTTATTTTATTTTAATGAGTTTGACAGATATAACCTATGAATTCTTTATAATTTATCCTTTTGTGTTCCACAAAATATTAAGCATACAGGTTTGGAATGACATGAAGGTGAGCAAATTGTGATAGATGTTTTAAATATGTATGACCTTTAGATTATATGTGTTACATATCACACACAGTGATTTCTCTACAAACCACTTTTTTCACATACATACAGTATGAAGAAGCTACAGCTAGATTATATAAAACTGACTGAAAGAATGGATGTTTCTTTTTAATAGCACAATGTAAAGTGAGAAGAGCAAAACATCCAGTTAGAATGAGAGTGAGTGGATCTCTGCTGTGAAAACAAACTCTAAAGCAGACAGACACGATCCTCTCATTTAGCAAAATGTGTTAATTGAGTCCTCTACAGCCAGAGAATGACACTAGTCTGTTTCCATTACACCACACGGTCTCTCATTCTGTCAGCAGATAACCTTACTGTTTCTATGTAAAAAAAAAAAAAAACTCCATTCTCTGAGCTCAAGGCTTTGATGGACTCACAAGCCTGGGGCCATTTGTTTTACAAATCAGTAAAATACAACCACCCGGACTCGGAGAGGAAAAAAAAAAAAAACACCTCATGGCAGAAGTAGAGCAGAGAACTAATGATTCCAGCAGGTCTCCAAAGGCCTCCAGCCCCAGCAGCTTGATCACTGTCAGCGCGGCTGTTGCTGGGTCACCCCGCTGTTTGCTTGCGATCAGCCCACTACGGCGCGCCAAGCCAACAAGTCCTGCAGCCACCATTTGCATATGGCCCGTGTCCACTAATATGTTTCATCTGCTGTCGCAAATATTTATTCTTGTCCTTGTGGAGCCCGATGGGTTCCTCAGAAACCTTTATCAATCATGACATATTGAATATGGTCATTTTATCTTTTTTTTTTTCTTTTCAGGCTCAGCTCTATGATTATTCATGCTTCCGTAGGAGTGGCTTTTAGTGTGAATGCAGGTGCTGTAGAACAAGTTCACATGCAGACCTGTGATATCTCCTCTAGATCTCTAGTCACAGGCAGATGGACATAGTAATGTTCTAGCCACCGTAAACGTGTTGCTTCTTTCATGTTGGCTCGATATGGTCTCTTCTGACAAATCAAGGCAATCAATTCCAAGATGAAAGCTGCCTGAAGGTGTGTGAAATGTGTTCTCATTGAAACGCACCATTTATATACAGCTCAACAAACAGGTACAATAAGGTGCGAGAAGAAACTTCAAGGGTGTTAAAGCAGCACTCAAAGCTATTAGGAAATCCTCTTGATCAATTTGAAAGACTCAATTATTTGTGAGAACATGAGCTGACGCCTTTTTAATAAGCTCTCAGCATAAATAAAGCATGTGCTGTAAATTCTCCCCAAAAGAGAAACCAAACAAAAAATGCATTTTTGCTACTTCATAATGAATATGTGTAACTATTGTTAGGCATTGTCTGAGGATCACGTTATATAGCCATTAAAAGAGTGAAAGCATAGTGGAACTGTGACCACACGTTTACATTGATAGTCAACTTCATTAAAGGAGATATGCAAATTCTGCTGTCATTTACATTCATCATTTCCATATTTCAGGGTTTTTACAGGTTTAAAGTGATAGTTATTCCAAAAATGTAAATTCTGTCATCATTTACTCATCTTTGTGTTGTTTCATACCTGTAAATTTCTTTCCAGTGTTGTTTTGGACAGTTTATTTTCATTGTATATACAAAAACAGTTTAAACATTCTTCAAAATATATTCTTTTGTGTTCCACAGAATAAAATAAAGTCATTCAGGTTTGGAACGTCATGAAGATGAGTTTATTGAAACTTAAGACAATATATAAATAGATCTTTTAAGGGGCAGAATATCCTTACATATAATGCATGTAATTATCAACTTTCACTCTATATCTTAATGTCCTTGTAATATGATATTTCAATGTTCAATGACACGTGTACCATGACTTGAAGGTGGACGCTGTTAGAGTTATACCATCAGGCCTTTATAAAACAGTGTAAACTAGCAATCAAATAACAAAAAGCACGTTGCAGATTATTTACAACAGGTTTTTAGCCAGTTTGTAATCAGAGATAATTTAGAGGCATAGCAAATAAGATACAGTAGGCTTAATAGGGTTACGGCTCTCATTTGTAAGTATGAGATAACAGAAAGCTGACATCTTTGGAAATTAGGTTTGTATGTATATTTGTATGCAAATATTGTAAACGAACACACAAAATGTAATATAGAATTAAAAAATATATTGAATAAAATGAAGAGCTTAAACTGTTAGAGATGCTGTTTTGTATGAATCCACAAGCACAGAAATCACTTCTCCTCTGGAGAGAGCTGGTCATTGTGCTGTGGCACAGCAGAGGTTTTGTGCGTTTTCATTAATGTTTCATGCTTAGCAGCGTGCGAGTGGTTAGCGTAGTCTAGCAAGCCAAAGTTTAATATTGGCAATAGGTCTTACTGCCAAGACAATTCCCATGGATGCATTTGAGCATGCTGTTTTGTTTCTTTTTCTTTGGACATTGCAGAATAGAAGCAAAACAAATATAACACTCCATATGGGTATTACAACTTTATTTATTACCAACGATAAAGAGAACACTGGAAAATAAAAGAGATCCATTACACATACAATGTAAGCAAATGCTGCTTGGAACAGCCAGGGGTGTTCAACGGGATAATGTATTGTTTTACATCATTGAGCGTTATATCTGTCTTACCTACCGCAAAACGCACACAGACGCCAGATTGTATATGTCCACAATTTTGAAATGATGGTGCAGTGGTAATACAACATTTCCTTGTGTCTGTAAAACGCAGTGTTCTGCTATGAATCTGAATTTAGTGTTTTCAATGTCCAGGTTTCCTCATGTGTTGCATTCCGTGTGTCAAGAGAAGCCCATCTCAGAACTTTGGCTAATGTTCTGGCAACATTCTCTTAAAATTATGAACAAATGTTCTTCCAGTAATGTTACAGGAATCGTTAACCTAGAAATGACAATTATCTGAATACCTACTCACCCTTAGGTCATCCAAGATGTTGATGAATTTGTTTCTTCATGGGAACAGATTTGGAGAAATATAGCATTACATCATTTGCTCATTAATGGATCCTTTGCAGTGAATGGGTGCCGTCAGAATGAGAGTCCAAACAGCTGATAAAAACAATCACAATAATCCACACCACTCTAGTCCATCCATTAAAGTCTTGTGAAGCAAAAAAAGTGTGTGTTTGTAAGAAAGAAACAAGACCATTTTGAATCGCATTCTCCATTGAAAAAAATAATCTCATCTGAATCTGGAGAGAAATATGCACAGACCAAGCACTGTGTATGAACGAAAACAGTTCCCAATGAATACAGTTGGTGGATATTGATGTGACAGGTCAACAGGGGATGAACTTCTTCACTGCAGAAAGTGTCATGGATTACGGACTCATATTTTGGAGCAACAGTTAAAAAAGCTAAAATAACTTGATGGATTTGTTTCTTACAAATACGCAGCTTTTCACTTCACAAAACATTAATTGATGGACTGGAGTCATGTGGAATACTTGTTGAAAATGTTAGCAGCGTTATATGTACATTGTTGGACTTTTTTTTTTTTTTTCTTCATTTCACTTCACAAAACATTAATTGATGGACTGGAGTCATGTGGAATACTTGTTGAAAATGTTAGCAGCGTTATATGTACATTGTTGGACTTTTTTTTTTTTTGTCTTCAGAGAACATTCAAAAGTAACATTCCCATATTGTTTGAAAAAGTATCAAATGGAATGCAGGGGCGGATTTAGTGATTTGGGGGCCCCAGGCAAAATACAGGAATGGGGCCCTATACAATTTCACACATTTACAATTTGAAGTTCCTTTCACTGTTGCTCGCTGCTGCACGACCGTGTCCCATAGTTGTGTCTAAT
>NW_015639792.1:1038276-1038725 GCF_001515625.1 Sinocyclocheilus rhinocerous
CTTGTAACACTCTAAAGAGAAAGGAAAAAATGAAATCGCATCATATGACCCCTTTAAGGATTATTTCAACCAAACATGAAGTGTGCCTGTGTGGAAAGTGACTGTGCATGGTCCTTATTGGGTCTTTCACAAAAACGAGTGAGCGCCATTTAAAAAAATTAAAATAGGCCCTATATAATATGCACTGTTGCTTAGTATTAAAATTATAGCTTCAGATGCATGATATTTGTAGGGTCCTATGAAATCCGTTTTATTTTTCCCAAATTAGCCTAGGTTTTATTTTTTCAAAAATATTTTTTTCCGTTTTAATTTTTCTGGATTCAGTTTTTTTTTTTCTGGATGATTATATTAAATTTTAACAAAAAACATGTCTAATTAATTAAAATCATGAAACTTGTTTAATTTAACAGCAATTTAGGCCTATTAAAAGTTTAACAAAAATTACATTC
>NW_015639792.1:1038749-1044921 GCF_001515625.1 Sinocyclocheilus rhinocerous
CGTTCATTCCGTCACATTCCGCGTTACACAGTAAATTCCGTTTTTATGAATAGATTCCGGGATTCCGTCCCCATTTTCTACATCGCCCTACTTTTGCTAAGAAGCACGTTCAACGCGGACGCACAGACGGTTGTCGTGGTAATGAACACCACAGCAACCACTTGTGCGTCGGCACTGAACGCTCATCTCGCATATAAAAAGCATTTTAGGGGGCCCTTGGCTTTTGGGGGCCCAAGGCGCTTGCCTACCTTTGCCTAATGGTTAAGATCGCCTCTGATGGAATGTTTCCTTAACATTCACTTAACCAAGGAAAAAATTAGACATTTTGAATGTTCACAGAAATAACATTTTCAACTAACAATGAGAGTGTAACCAAAACATATTTTTGTTTGGGATGGGGCCTTTTCCAAAATGATCCACACAGATACACACACAACCCTTTGGTATTTCTCCAACATCTCAAGGACTGTCAGGGGCCAAATTGAGGATTTGATTTCATCTTACATCCCAGAGATACCTCAAACCTGTCAGAAACTCCGAGCCTTGGTGAGCACGCTGCATTGAGGTTTGTCTCAGAGGGCGCATCTGCCCAGGAGAGAAGGGCTCTCACCGAACAGACAGACAGATTGAATCATTAGTGTGGCTGGGTGAACGGACAGGGGCCAGGTACGGGGGCGGGGGTCTGTTTGTACGTGAGCGGCCGCTTTGACTCATTCTGGTCTATTCATAGACGTGGCAGGTGCCATGGGTAATGCAACTTTCGGGTGAGCTTTGGATGAAATCTGGATGATTTTGGTGGACAGTTGCAGCTCTTATTATTAATCTAATATCAGGCCTTCCCAATGTTAATCAAAACCAATGAAATCGCAGACGAAAAGTATTGTTGATTTTGTCAGCAATAATTACGAGAAGATGCATCTTGACTATAATTAAATGAGTTTAATTAAAACATACTGTAGTTGAAAATATGCTGAGAAAAAATAACTGAACCTCTTTGCTACAAGGATAATTAACTTACTCAAATGCATCCAATACATGCACAGTATATATGAAATTAATTGGCTAACATAAAATATATATAACAGCATATGTACAGACAATTAAGCAAATTATTACATTATTTTGATTATTGTGAACTAAAATGTTACTTTTGAACTTTTTATATTCTATTTCAGAGTAAATTTAACTCAAATGCATATGACATGATATTTAATACTGACTAAATGTAAAAGACAATCTATTTATATGTATATATATATATGTGATAATAAGTATCGCTTTTTATTTCTCCTCTTTCCTATTACTTGTTTCGCTTCTGTTTCAGTTTTTATAACCATTTCTTACTATGTGTAAGTAAGTTGTTGTTTTTTAGCACGTAAGTTTGGCAGTGTTGCTTTTTAGGATTAGGATTTGTATTATTTGTATTTGTTATTTATTTTAATTTTAGTTCTGTATAGGTCTTTTATTAAGTTTTAGTTTTATTTCATTTGAGTTTAACATTACAAAGACAGGTCGATCAGTGGGTTGCCTGAAAAAAAACCTTTCAACAGAGGCAAAACACATTCTCGTGTCAGATAGCATACGTTTCACAAGATTAATGTTTTTTGTTTTTTTTTCTTGAGATGTTACAAATAATAGCTCTGACTGGAGAGATAAGTCACAGGGTTAAGCTTGAAATTGGAGATTTTGACAGGAGCACAGAAGTAGCGTACAGAATAAAACTGCATTCTCTACAACACAGCATCTGCTCTGAACGTATACATCCACTATCTATTTTTCCTGAGATTGACTTTGTGGGGTAATATCTCCCAAATTGATCCAATTCTGAGAGGCTAACGGGTATGAATTTGTATCATAGCCCAGTGGAGCAGTACACATGACCGCGGAGAGCCGTGGAGGGTATTACAAATAAATGGAATATCTCAACAGGTCTTGGGACACGCTTCCCCTGTGCAAAGCCAGAGAGGTTGAATTGTTATGTGTATTATTTTATTAAACATTTATGGACAAAGCAAACTTGCTTGGCTGCCAGTACTGCACCGCTGGCTGCGAATGGCCTTGTTCCTATAGTGACCTGGCACTTTCAGCTTCTCTTCCAGAGCACCGAGGATTTATACGGATTCGGGAAAAGAAAAGAAAAGGAGAGCATGGGACCGAAGAAAGGCACAATGACATGTTTTAAAGGATAATAGGTTTTCAAAAAATGAAAAATCTGATATTTTGTGCACACCATAATGTTGTTCCAAATTTGAATGACTTGCTTTCCACCACAGAACTCAAAAAGTGAATTTCTGAAGAATATCCTGGCGGTTTATTTTATTATTATTTTTTTTTTATGAAAGTAAATGATGAAATATGTAAATAATGAACATACATAGGTGCTGTCAAAACTCAAAACGAGCACAATAATGGATGAGTAAATATTGACTGCATTTAAATTTGCACCAATAATGCGATTATTTCCAAGAATTCGAGTAATGGCTTAATAGCAGTAAGATGACTACAGATGTAACAGAAGGTTATTGAGTGCCGTGATGAACATCTCAATCTCACAGAGTTCGACTAGAATCAGTGAATCTCTCTACACCGCAAAACGAATCTATTATTTACATTGTGTCTACACTTTCTTTGATATAATGAAAGTATTCACAAGCTTGCGTAACTCAGCACGGTGTTTTGAGTGGCCAGGGGACGCTTGAACTTAAATGCCTCTGATTAGCCATTGCTTTCAAGAAATCATCGGACATGTCTGTGATTGGCTCTATTGCTCAACGCTGCTGAAAACATGTTGTTAATAGAAACCTTTGAAGCTGAGTGCAAATATCAATACTAATTGGAATGTATGCCAAATCTGTTTTGCCTATAACTTATTTTTACAGCCTTCACTCTCTCCTTAATCTCTAGCACCCCCGTAGAACTGGGCCTGCTTTTGGAATAATATCTCGGAGTTCATTCATGAACAATACACAGCATCTGTGTACGTCAAAGCACATGCACACTTTGGTCAGAGATCAGCATACACCACATATTGCATTATTTTGATCAAAGTATTGCGTTTACATGGGGTAAAGTTTAATTGCAATATTGCCAAAATCCCATTATAATCGCATATGAGATTGCAATTACAGAAGTTTTAATTTAGATCTGT
Source organism: Sinocyclocheilus rhinocerous (assembly GCF_001515625.1). Taxonomy (NCBI): domain Eukaryota; kingdom Metazoa; phylum Chordata; class Actinopteri; order Cypriniformes; family Cyprinidae; genus Sinocyclocheilus; species Sinocyclocheilus rhinocerous. The sequence goes on from NW_015639792.1 coordinate 1,041,898, forward strand.
TTGGAAGCTAATTGAACTTCTACATGTTGTTCCTTCCATCATTCAACCTGCCACACACTACATGTAATGCAACCAGAAATGGTCTTGGCTGACATATGATTTGTAAACAGTGTTGGGGAAAGTTACTTTTAAAAGTAATGCATTGCAATATTGCGTTACTCCCTAAACAAGTAACTAATTACGTTACTTGGTTACTTTTTATGCGTTACTTTTGCGTTACTTTTTAAATATGAGCAGGGCTTGATTGTTTTTAGTAATGAATAAACCTCAGGCTGAAGGAAAAGTAAATTCACGTCTGTACAGTAGAATGCAGGAGAAGGTTCAACACTCTTCAGCAACAAAAAAACAATGAAGCACAATTGTTAGTTTATCTAAAGTTTATCTTTATCTAAAGTCATTTTTGCTTATTAGTATGGTTGAACTGGATCATCAAAGGTCAGCAGCAAAGACATTGGTTAATAAAATGGGATTAGATACATTTGTGTTATTTAACATATTTAATTATTGCAGGTTTGAGTCATATTCTGAGTTTGCATTTCACTGTTTTAATTCATTTTGATGAATACTAAATCTTTTTTTTTTTTTTTTTTTGTGAGAATTAATACACATTCACATTTAGTCTAGAACAGATATTTTCTTGCAAATTAAAAAAAGTAATGCATTACTTTACTAGTTACTTGAAAAAAGTAATTTGATTACGTAACTTGTGTTACTTGTAATGTGTTACCCCCAACACTGTTTGTAAAACCTAGTAGTCTGGAAATGTGTATTTGCAAAGCATTTCATTTCAGTAGATAAAGAACAGTAGAAATTATCATGTCTTCTAACACATTTAAAAATCAACTTCCATTGATTATACACAACTTGACAGTCTGACAACTAATTATAATACCGAGGACAGCACACACGAGTAATATGCCAAATCAGTCATAAAATGGGAGAAAAAATGACATAAATGCACATTGAATAGGCCTTGAGACAATGTCAAGGATGTGCAAGCAGTCAAGCAATCAAAACACTTCAAAATAATAGTCAAAATTAGTACATGTCATGCTTCTCATTGGCAACCACTGAATGAAAACCTGTTTTTTTTTTCTTCCAAATATTTTTTTTTCTGCATCTTTGTAGTCTGAACATGTATTAGGCAAGGCCAGAGATGCTGTGATCAATTTTTTAGAAACTGCCTGCTCGCTTCTCAGCCGATTTGAGCCAAGGAGTTTTGCATGTAAGTGGCAGGAGCACTTTTATTCAGTCCTCATGATTAGGCATGACAAAGTTTCAACAGTTGGAAGACAAACAAACAGCATGCTGCCAAATGAACAAGGACCTCAAAATCATAGTCCTTGCTGATCTGGTGACCTTTGACGCAGTTCACGTTTAACGAACGCAAGAATTTTGGTTGAGGTACTTTATGAGCAGCCAACCTGTTTGAGTCAATGTCCTCTCTTTTGTTGCCTGTAAACCTCAAATTTCAGTTGCGCTTTCAGTGGGTAGCTCATTTTAATTGGTCTACAGAGGGAACATTGGTTTGAGTTTGTTTACTTAGTGGCTTTGCGGGGATTTCTCGTTAATGAGATGTTGTTTTGAAAAGTCATTGCCGAGTGTTCGAATAGTATCAGCAAATATGCATGGTCTACAAACGACTGATTCCTAATGCGAGCAGAAGACAATATTTTGGAGCACTGCATTCCACATTAAGAAAAAAGTATAGCATATTAGGTTTCTGTAATTAGGAATATAATAAAGCCATGCATATGCATGTGATGTTTTCTTAGGGGAGGGTGACCTCCAGAATGGTGGTGGACAGAAAAAGGATTCATGTCACCTTGGAGGGCTTCTGTTAGACTCTCTGACAGACGGATAATCCTCTAGTTTAAACTTGGCAAATATTGATCCAATGGCCCTCTGTGGCTGGTCTCAAGACCCAGAATTGAGGGAAATGGATTACTGTGCAGGGACGAGGGGGTGGGGGGAGATGAAAATACTATCTTGACCGACAAATGAGATAAGATCATGTGAAATCCAATGTTGGCCCCATTCTCTGGCTTTGTGGAGATGAGGGGGGGGAGTCTTTTGTGGAAGCCTTTAACCTTGTGAAAGGTTGATGAAGCAAGATTTCGTTTCACTGCATAGACCTTCAGCAACAATAGCGGAGGTCGTTCCTCAACTGTCTTTAATCGCATGTTGGTGGGTGAGACAAACCAACTTGGTACTTTATTCTGAGCAAGTTTACTGAAACTTTAAAGGACTCGGGACATGACAAAGTAATTGGAGGTGTGAACTGTAGGGTAGTGCACATCTACAGTATGTCATGGTGTACTGAGGGCCTGCTTGATTGTTTCATGATCAAAGTTTTAAAAACGTTCTAGTGTGCAAACTATATACTGCAGAAACACAAATAGCAATATGGTTGTCCTGTTCTGAATTAAGGCCCTGCATAATACTGTTTCCCACAATACAATGCACATGATTTGGCCTTTCGTTTTCAGTGCAATAAACTGAAAGTATCAGTCAGGATTTTAAACATTTTTCTTTATGTTCATTTCAGTGGTTTCAGTGGTCCAGGACCCACTAGGGGGCCTCAACACACTTACAAGGAGGACACAATGGTTTAAAATGACAAAACAAGCTTAAAAAGCAGCTGAAGCAGATTAAAAGTACCAGTTGTAAACGGTCATATTTTTTTTTTATTTTACAGTTTTTTTTTCAACTGCTTACACACATTTTCAAAACTTTGCCTCTTTTTTAAAAACTTTACACACAAATCCAAGAATAGCACACACAAAATGCAAAATGCCTCAGATCTTTAGCAAAATGAAGCACTGCATTCAAAATAGCACAAACACATCTCAAAAGCAAACATTTGCAAACACCATTGCCATAATATTAATTCCTGTTAGATCTGTGTGTGTTACATAGAGAATTGTGTGTTGTGTTTTGCAAAAAAGTGTTTTTTATGAAACTGAGTCAAAGTCCGAGAATTAGTGTATGGTTTTGCAGATTTGGTGTGTGTGTGTGTGTGTG
>NW_015639792.1:1045289-1055837 GCF_001515625.1 Sinocyclocheilus rhinocerous
AGTGTCTGGTGTTTGAGTGTCAGGTTTCAGAAATTATGTGAAAAGTAAAGATTGTGTGTAAGCAGTTGAAAAAGAAAAAAACTAAACAAAACTGTAATTTGTTTCTTAAACAACTGGCATTTTTATTAAAGAACCATGGTTGTCAAGGTCTTGTGTGTGTGTGTGTGTGTGTGTGTTTGTTATATATATACTGGAGAAGTCAAAAGTTACAATTATGATTTCTATAGGAATATAGGAAAAGTCATAGAAATTGATACAATCTAAAAAAAAAAAAGTCATGTGGATTTAGCGGTAATAAAAAAGCTATATGTGTGTGTAGGATGATAAATTGATGTCACATGCTGATTGAAATATAAATAATGTGGTTATGTGACAACAATAGTATACTACTGTTAAAATGTTGCTTGATGCATTCTGTTTCACATTATTTTGTTAAGTAATAGTGTGCAGTATGTAGTGTATATACTGCACATTATTCAGTAAATAGTAATCTAGTGTTCCATTCTGAACACATCCACTCACTCATGTAGGCAATTGCAAGGCATTCAAACAAAGGACAATGCCAAAATAACACAAAACCTTCTCTACAAGGCATATTTTCTGCAGACTGGTACTACGTTAATACTTCCTGAACATTGTTTTTTTTTTTTTTTTGTATTTGATCCCTGTGGCACTGCTGGAGCGGAGGGTAAAACCACACTCTTCCATTACCAATATCTTGACTCCTGAGTTTCAAATCCACCATGCCGAGCAAACAAAACAAAAACTTGCTGTGCACCAGAGGATGGTGAACTAAGACTCAGGGCAGAAAACATGTATGACACTGAGAATCTATGTTCGTCGGCCTACAGCTCAGCAGAGTTTGTGTGCTCAGAGACTAGGAAGTTTGCTGAGGTCAGGGAATAAATTGGAAACAAACTAGCCTGGACATGATGTTTAAGGCATGAAGGCATTAGTTCCTACCCTAATTCACTACTTACATGGACTATGCAATTAGTAGCTTTTAGGGATGTGATGATATTATCAATACCGTGATATCGCGATATCAAAACTGTCTCGATATTATCATGGTCACATGACAATATGAAATGATAGGTCTTCCGGGCAAAAAGTGTTTTTAAAATATATTTAAACTTCTTATTCTAACATAAAAGGTGTTTAAAGTTGTGTTTTGGGCCATTATGCTTTGGCACAGTATCTGTCAATCAAACTAAAACCGAAAGCACAATGTGGCTTAATCCCGCTTCATCAAGTCTGTTTCATCTGTTTTCATTTATTTTACAGTGCAATAACAAAAACAAAGTCATTTTTATTATTATTATTATTATTATTATTATTATTATTATTCTAGGCCCCACTTTATATTAAGTGGCCTTAACTACTATGTACTTACATCAAAAATTAAGTACAATGTACTTATTGTGTTCATATTGTATGGTATATTATATTGTATACACACACACAAGACCAAAGCACATCAACTTGTCACTGGGGTACGATCTCCCCACCCCTATCCGGAATGCTGAATCCCTTACCATTTTCAAGCGACAGCTGAAAACTCATCTCTTTCGAAGCTACTTGACTTCATCATCATAAAAAAAATAAAATAAATAAAAGATTCTCTCTCTTTTTGATCTATTCCTTCTCTTTCTAGCGTGTACTTATTTTAATAATGTCTAAAAACTTGGTATTACAAGCACTTCCTGTATCTGTTTGCCTCTAATTTGTTTGGCTTCCTAAAACACCAGTGTGAATGTAAATTAGACTGAGGGTTGAGTCCACTTTAAAGTTTAGGTACAATTAATTTTTTCTGACTTAAGTTTTCTTAGTTAAGAACACGGGTTTGAACTCTTAATTTTGAACTCTCAAAGTGCATTAGATAGAATAATTTAATTTTAAAATGTACACAATTTTCATTTTTTTCCAATTCTTCATTTGTCTTATATATATATATTTTTTTATATCGCAATAAATATTGTATCGTGGACTTCATATCACGATATTATCGTATCGTGATATTTTGATATTGTTATAGTAGCTTTAAAAAGGCAGAGACATTTCAAAATGTTTAAAATGACATCAAGACACAACATGCTCATATACCATATTTTACATTAGCATTATGTAATTGTTCCTTTAGAGTTTAAATTCAATTACTTTACTTCTTCCATGGAAAAAAGAAGACATTTGGCAATATAATATGGAAGCCCATTTCACCCACTGTTTTTTTTTGTTTTCCAGAATTGCATGATATAAACTTGCAGTTCTGAACAAGTCGCACTTCTGAGAAATAAAGTCAGAATTGTGAAATAAACTCTCAATTGTAAGAAAACAGTCTTTTTTAAACTCAGAATTGGACTTTGTAACTTGCAGTTGCTCAGTTTATATCTCACAGTTCTGAGAAAAGAAATCAGAATTGATATAAACTCACAACTGAAAAAAAGTCAGAATTGCGATGAAGTTGCAATTGCGAGAAAAAGGTCAGAATTATGAGATATAAGCTCACAATTGCTTAATATATGTGACCCTGGAGCACAAAGCCAGTCATAAGTAGCATGGGTATATTTGTAGCAATAGCCAGCAATGCAATGTATGGGTCAAAATTATCATTTTTTTATTTTATGCCAAAAATCATTAGGATATTACGTAAAGATTATGTCCCATGAAGATATTTTGTAAATTTCCTACAGTAAATATATCAAAACTTAATTTTTGATTAGTAATATGCATGAAAAAGGTCAGAATTATGAGATATAAGCTCACAATTGCTTAATATATGTGACCCTGGAGCACAAAGCCAGTCATAAGTAGCATGGGTATATTTGTAGCAATAGCCAGCAATGCACTGTATGGGTCAAAATTATCATTTTTTTCTTTTATGCCAAAAATCATTAGGATATTACATAAAGATTATGTCCCATGAAGATATTTAGTAAATTTCCTACAGTAAATATATCAAAACTTAATTTTTGATTAGTAATATGCATTGCTAATAACTTTATTTGGACAACTTTAAAGGCGATTTTCTCAATATTTATTAATTTTTTTGCACCCTCAGCTTCCAGATATTTAATTAGTTGTATATCGGCCCAATATCGTCCTATTCCAATCAAAAAAAAAAATTACCCTTATGTTTTGTGGTCCAGGGTCACATCGCAATTCTGACTTTTTTTGCACAATTGCGAGTTTATATCTTGCGATTCTGACTTTATAACTTGCGATTGCAAGATCATTTTTATTTAATTTATTTATTTTAACTATTTATTAAATTTTTCTTTCTTTTTTTTACTCATATACCACTTTTTACAAATACAGTGGTGGAAATGGGCTTCCATTATATAGTGATATATTACTGCTCCAAAAATGACCAAGAATCACATAATATCTTTAACATTCAAGAACTGTTTCACCACTGGTCACCAGGCAACAACATCTGACATCAAATGCTAAGATTTTTTTTAGCAAATAACAGTTTCACTCTTTTCCTCACACAGAGCTATTGCATGGCTTCAGAAATCTACTTTTATGATGCTGTTTTGGAATGTGGTATTAAAAAATTCCATTCATCTTCCATCATCTCAAACATTCTTCAAAACATCTCCTTTTTTTGTTCAGCAGCAACATGAAGGTGACTAAATTAAAATAGAATTGTGTTTTCAAGTGTACAATGTCTTTAAAACTAATTTTTTTAACAGTGTTTCCGAGTAACAGCACTCGAAATAAGAGAGTATGACAATCTGGGCAACTAGCCTATGCAACCCTGAGATTTACTTCTAAAGCTTAATATATAAACAATTTATCTTTTGTTTCATTTGTTCGCCTCCCTCCAGTGATGTTGCTAGGCAACATTGTGGAAAAGTTGCCCTGTTGACCATCTGGATAAGATGAAGCGTTCACTTCTAACAGGTTTAACTGGTGTAGTGTGCAGCTGAAAACAATTGGAAATCCTTCTGAAATATTCTTTCTCAGACTTCAGGCTAAAATTACTGAAGTATTTAATGTAATCTGTACATCTGTTCACGCCATATTCTGGATCTGCCAAATTTCAGTGCCATAAATTAAGTATTGGGCTTCTAATCTATGTGAAAACTAGAAAATGTCTTCTTAGATGTCCATCACAACATACTTCCAAATCATTTAAATTAACAGAGTAGAGTCAGCTTAAGACTAAAGCAGGCAGAAATCAATAGAGGTCATTGGAAGAGTGCACTTTGGCCGCCCTGCGGTCTTAAAGGCATTAGCAATCAACTAAATCGCTGAACAAAATAGGTTTACCATAGCTAGTTTTCAGCTACTCCAATTTCTCCAGTCGCATCTGTAAAATCTACCTTGTCTTGACCTTATTTTCATGGAAAAGGCCATGAAAGATATGATATTTGATAGGCTGTATTACTAGACACGCCATGGCTCTTAGGTAAACAGTGATCAAATAGCATATAAAAAACAAACATCAAAAACAAAATGTAACTGTTAAAGGAAACCAACCGTTAAGAACAGAAACAAAAGGAAAACACTGAAATCTGGCTCACTAATGAATGTAACAACACAATGAAACAGGAACCCAATTAAAAGGCTTCTCCCCCACAGTATTCTCACGTGGGCTAGAGTTAGTTATATCTCCAATTTACGCAGCGTACACTTTCTTCAGAAGGAGCGCAGTGCATCTCTCACTGCTGCATGAGCTTATGTTCACACAGAACATGGCATCAGAGGATGGCATCGGAGGGCATGACTCGTGGGTTGGGAGTCCAGTATGATGGGTGAACCTAACCACCCTCTAGTCCAGGCTCCCTTTTCATAGATATGGGTTCTTTGATCCTCCAATCATGGATGCTTTGATCCAGAGAGAGAGAGGGAGAGAGAGAGAAAGAGAGCACATACTTTACTGTAACCACGATGATATAAAGTATAGCAAAAACAGCAGCAGTTTAAATCTGTATGGCCAGTGCGTGTCCACCGATGAGATGAGCTACAGATCAAGGTCATCAACTTTCAAATGTATTTTTTTAAATAAAATATAGATCATGTTGTCAAAATGTATATATCTGTATCTATTTGTATATATCTGAACCTATTTGATCTCACATTGAAAGTGGGAAAAATTATGGTTTACTCTAAACCTGACCTGAATATGAATTATTATTATTATTATTATTAGTAGTAGTAGTAATAGTAGTAGTAATAGTAGTAGTATTAGTAGTAGTATTTGTTTATTTATTTATTCATGCATACAATTTTTTTATTTGTATTCATTTGTCAACGTACCACTTTGGAACATGCAATATTTGAATGATATTGCTTCAGAAAACTTATAACATGCAAACTGCATGGAACTTTTTTTTTTTTTTCGACTTGACAGCCTCAGTTCCAATTCACTGATATGAAAATAATGGCAAGAATGTTTAGGGTTTGGACTTTAGGGTGAGTCAAAGATCACAGAATTTAAATGTAAGTAAGTAAGTAAGTAAATAAATAAATTACAATTAAGCTGATATGCTGTGGAGAGAGTAAGGAAAGCAGGTATAATACAGGTTATTGACATACACTTGTAATTTGTAGTGTATAAATATATTTGGAACATTGGCAAATGGCCTTTTCTTAAAATCAGTGTTAATTCCTGTATTCTATTGATTTTGAAATGATGTTGGTTTGTGTCAGTGGGAGTAAATGTCATATGTTTTTGTATGAACTGACTTGTAAAATATCTTTGGCTTGCATGTGATAATCGGTACTAGATATTTGGCACAAATCAGCCTATGTGACCTCAGACATCCAATCTTTGTGTTTACGGCGCAGATACTTAACCAACAAGCCGCCATCTACTTTCAAAGAGGCTAAAACTTGTGTAAACATTCACATTTTTAGTACTTTCATTTGACTCTGCCAACTGCCTCTCCAGCAAAATGTCCAACTGTACCAACTACCAACTGTGAGATGTTTACAAGGCCATTTTAGGAAAACTGCATATGCATCAAATCAACGGCTTCCCTATGGGAGAACGAAGTAAACAAATAAAATGAAATATATAAATAAATAAATAAATCAATTGAGAAATCTTCAGAGGCTTAAGTGCTCGTCTTGATTACTGTGCAGATATTTTTTGGGATGAGCTTCCAGGCTCCAGCAATATGTGCTGTGGAGTGTGAAGCAACATGGTAGCACTCTGTTCCCGCTGAATAAAGGCAAGCCGCTCTCCCTAAGGCGACGGCTCTTTGGCAGGAGTCTCATTTTCTCGTCTCTGATAATATTAGTTTTAAGTTTAGTCTCTCTCTCTCTCTTCATAATGACTCCACATTTGCGACAATACAAACTCAGCACTTGAGCCAAACTGTTTGTGTCTGCAATGGGGAAGAGCCAGCTTTATCTCAGCAACAGGATGGATATAATTTTAATGCTGACTGAATTAAGAGCCTTTTCTCCTCTGAACCAATAGAGCCTGGCCTAAAAATAAGAGTGTTCTCTTAGACAAATGAATGTGTCTATTCAAAACTGCCTGTAGGAAGAGACTGCAATAAAAGGTGATTTAAACTCCCCCATTCAGAGAAATAGAAGGGGGCTTAATTATAAAATTCACACTTTCAAAACCTCCCTGCTTACAGTTTCTCTTTCAAATGCATTTTTTTTTCTACTCAGAAACAATCAGAGTGATACGCCCCAAGCGCTCTTCCATAGACCTGTAATGAGACTTGAGTAAATTAATAATCTGTTTTGATAGTGGAAGGGGAAAGATACATTTAAAAAGACAAAGTCTTTAGAGAAGGTCTTCACAGGAGAGCCACAATTTTCACATCTCTGTATTAACGGAATAGTTCACCCAGAAATTAAAAATTGATGAAAATGTACTCATCCTCAGGCCATTCGAAATGTAGATGAGTTTATTCGTTCATCAAAACAGGTCTGGATAAATGTAGCATTACATCACTTGCTCACCAATGTATCCTCTGCAGTGAATGGGTGCCGTCAGAATGAGAATCCAAACAGCTGATAAAAACAAGTAGTAAACCCCCAAGCCCCGTATTTGTAATAAATAAATCCATCATCAAGTCGTTTTAACTTCGAACTGTTGCTTCAGGATAAATTCCTCTATAAAAATATTGCTTTCTCCAGTGAAAAAATTGTCTTGTCTGAATCAGGAGAGAAATATGCACAGATCAGGCACCGTGAAAACAGTTAAAAAAAGTTGTAAATAGTATGGGATGGATTTTTTTTTTTTCACTGGCGTCAATAATCCATAATGGATTATTGACGCCAGAAGCAAAGGTTTGAAGTTAAAATACCTTATGGATTTGTTTCTTACACACATGCAGCTTTTCACTTCACAAGATGTTAATTGATGGTCTGGAGTGATGTGGATTACTTGTGGATTATTGTGATGTTTTTATCAGCTGTTTGGACTCTCACTCTGACGGCACCCATTCACTGCAGTGGATCCATTGGTGAGCAGTGATGTAATGCTACATTTCTCCAAATCTTTTTCCCAAGAAGAAACAAACTCATCTACATATTGGATGGCCTGAGAATGAGTACATTTTCAGCAATTTTTCATTTTTGGATGAACTAATCCTTTAATAATTTTGTATCACTGCAATGGTATGTTTCATAATATAGTTATTTTTTGCAGAAAATTCAGCCCATAATTGCTTTAGATGGAGACTGGGGCAGGTTGTCACACTTTTGAATATATTTCTAAGAGGTACATTTTTTAATGTTATTTTCTGAATAGCCACATGCCTTGAATACATTAAAGTTATTGTCCAGGAAGAAAAATACAGTTCTGTACTAAAGTTTGAAAGTGCATACAGTATAACAGAATATTATGTCAGTCTTATTATACTTTCATTGGTAACAAATGACAACATTTGTACCTTTTCCTTGAGTATTTTGTTCATGGTTTTGAGGATGGTGATATATAACGCAACCTGGCAACCAATTGGACTAGCTTGACTAGTTGTACTGATAGATATTTGATATTGATTAGATGCATAATCTTTGACATCAACAACAAAAGACAACAAAAACATTTTCTCTCCTCCAAATTATTTTGCTGTTCCAAATGCACCGTATATTAGCTAAAATATGCAAAATTGTAAAAAATATATAGTTTTTCCCACTTGCAGAACAGACTTGCATCTCATTATTCGGGTCGTGAAACCAGTTGAGAACCGCTACATTAGATGCATTTTATTTTCATAAATACCTATTCAAATGAGCGGACAGCAACTAATTTAGACTCTATTTACCCTCTCTAAAGTTGAAAATAAGCAAGCAAACTCCCAGCTGACTTTGTGTGCTTTTTAAATGTAGTTAATTTAGTTTTTTTTTGAGCAGTGAGATAAGATGGACGCATGAATGTCTCTTTGATCTTTCTCTATTTTTGGTCTATAACTAATTAGCTGCTGTCTGCTCTCTCTGCTTATGTTCATTAGAGCCTTAATTTGCTTTTTAGATAGTATGGGGGTGAAGTCTTTCCATCTGATTACAAGGGTGTTTTGCCCTCATCTTGATGTTGGATATCATTGCACGCGCTAGCGCTGAGCTAACCAGGCACAACGTGTCTTACTTGGTATCTCGCGTCTCGATGATTAGCATCCTTTTGGCGAGCCAAACGAGTGGCTTTTTTCCTCCAAGAAAGGGATTTCATGTCAAATACGAATGTGTAATATTAACGCAGTTTATTAGCCATCCTGTAATGTCATTAACGATTAAGAGCCGTTGATTAAGGCAGAGACTGATTGCCGTATTTAGCGCGTTCAATTATCCTTTCAGGAACCTATCTTTAACCCACCCACACTAATCAAAAGCTCCAAGCTGGCATCAGCAAACAAGTACCAAAAACGTTTGGCAACTGTTTTGCTTGACGTCCGCCTTGTCTTTGAAGTTTATGAATTATGAAACGCAATTCACTCTCTGTGGGTGTTGTGGCGTGCGTGTGCGCTTGTGTCTACACGGTGGAAATGAGTGTGTGTCGGTGTGTTTTCCTCAAATTAATACTCTGGCCTCAGTCGACAAACTCAATCAGGTTTACAGCACCTAAGTGGGCAAGGAGCTAATAGAGGTCAGCTGCTACATATGGAACAGGGAAGAACACGTTCACAACCACAGTACACGACGCAAAGAACAAGCACCTCCAAGACTGAAGTTTATGAATTATGAAACACAATTCACTCTCTGTGGGTGTTGTGGCGTGCGTGTGCGCTTGTGTCTACACGGTGGAAATGAGTGTGTGTCGGTGTGTTTTCCTCAAATTAATACTCTGGCCTCAGTCGACAAACTCAATCAATCAGGTTTCACCTAAGTGGGCAAGGAGCTAATAGAGGTCAGCTGCTACATATGGAACAGGGAAGAACACGTTCACAACCACAGTACACGACGCAAAGAACAAGCACCTCCAAGACGCCACTGCTTCCATACAAACACACACACGCTCCCAAATGCCATAATACTTCAGGTTGAATGGGGGAAATCTCTCATTCATGTCACTGATATAATAAATTAACCGCAGTACTGCTACCTACTTTTGTAAACACCTTATTGCAACATGGAAGCAACTGGCTTTCTGATGAACATTATATGGATTATTAGTGACTAAGATCCACAATTTCATAATAATTGCACATAATTTTAAATATTAACCCAAAAAAGGTGTAGGCTGAAACCATAGCTTATTTTACATTATTATTATTATTATTATTATTATTATTAAAAAAAAAAAACTGTTACTTGAGACAAATTTAGACATTTATGCATAACTGAACATTTATTTATTTATTTGAATGGCTGCTGTGTATAGCATGGATGTTTTATCTTTTCCTTTAAATCATTGTTTCTTCCACTTAATCTGTTCTTTCTTTCTGACACTGGATTTCTGTATTGCTGCTGGTCAGCAAACATGTAGCCACTTTAGTCAATTATAAAATATTAATGGCCTATACTCATAACCACACTGTGTTTTGATCATAGGATTGCAAGCTAAGGACAGTGACCATAAAAGGTTTGTTGGTGAGTTACACTTCTGTGGCATGAAATCTCCAGTAATCTTATTTTCAGCTGAAACACTCACATTTAAAGGTGCATTAAGTGATTTTTGCCAAACGATGTTGATATTTGAAAGCACCAAAACAAACACGCCCATACCCCAACAGAACCTCTCCCATATTTTGAAATCTCCGCCCCACATGTACACAACCCTGGCATAATGACGATTGCCGGAACAAGTGAATATGACGCACAAGCATATTCAAAAAAAACCAACACGGATAAGTTGTGTAAAATTAAGCAAAATTAACGTTACTCACCTATCAAGAAGAAACAATGCAACCTCGGCGTCCGATCCCATGCCTTCCCACTCCTTGAGTTCATTCCACCGCTGGAAAGCTGATCCGATTTTTACGCGGGTCCTACCTCTTGCCTGATTGTAACCCTTCTTTTTAATGTTTTGTTTCTCTGATATTTTCCTATTTTTTTATCTTCCAGTTCTCTTTATCTATAGTCAATCTGCTAATATCCGTCCTGTGCACTCAAATTGAGCGCTCTCTTCTCTCTATCATT
>NW_015639792.1:1055929-1057655 GCF_001515625.1 Sinocyclocheilus rhinocerous
TTTACGCGGGTCCTACCTCTTGCCTGATTGTAACCCTTCTTTTTAATGTTTTGTTTCTCTGATATTTTCCTCTTTTTTTATCTTCCAGTTCTCTTTATCTATAGTCAATCTGCTAATATCCGTCCTTTGCACTCAAATTGAGCGCTCTCTTCTCTCTATCATTGCAAGACACGCCCCCTTACTGCTGATTGGCTACAAGTGTGTTTTGGGTCTCGGTCTGACGCTGTGGTCAAAAGCGTTTTTCAAAAATCACTTAGTGCAACTTTAATGCAAATTTGATGGATAAAGTCGTAATGTAAACCATAATTCATGTAGTTATTTAAGTTCAGAGAAATATGAAAGGAAAAAAAACATATTTCACATCAGTCATGTTTTGTAGTTTTGTGTGCTGCCTATGCTGTTTTTTTTTGGAGGGGGGGGTGACTTGAGTTGTGAAAACTATTTAAATATTCAAGTAACATCACATTAAAGGCGTAATATTGTAACCTACAGTAACATTTAACAAAATAAAAAGAATTATTTTTCACATAAAAAAAAATGTAATTAATTTACCAGGTGCCAGAAAATAAATTGTATTGTCTGGTTATATCATTTGTATGACATTTACAATTATTATTATTATTATTATTATTATTATTATACAATACAATTATTTTATAATAATAGGGCACTTTTTCAGAAATTCTGTTGTGTATTTACATTTTTTTGGCAATCAAATGAAGGCATATCGTTTTTCTCAAATTAAATGTATAAATAAATAAAATGAATAAATAAAATGTCCTCATATATTGAGATGCAGAAGTTAAAAAAAAAAACATTGTGAATGTCACGTGTATTTGAGTGTGTTGTAGATGAAACAGCGTCATACAGAACATGCAGACTTATTAGTCCTGTTCATTTCTGCTGTTAGATTAATCCATAGAGTATAAATGTCCATAGCTTATCATTGTTATGATATTGTTTATTGCCCAGCCTTATAATATAGTATTCACTAAATTGTAAGCTACTGTCCCATTTGTTTCATTTGTATACGTGTAGTATGCTATTTCAATAGTCTCCTGCTTTGATTGCACTGCAACAGCTAAGACACTAAAATAAAACCAAATGTCGCTCACAAAAAAAGTGAGTTCATGTTTTATATAGTCTATAAGGCGCAGTATGCATGAAGCAGTGCACTAGTCTGAACATCCACACACTAGAATGCCACCTTTATTAAGAATCTGCTTATGCTGTTTATGACGACTGACAGGAGGTGACAGCTGCTTTCAATCAAATGCAATTACATTTGCTGTCAATCATGCGCAGCAATAACAAAAGCAGTGACAACTGTTTGTCATTTCAAGGCGAATGCCGTCACCCAGATCTCCTCATTAACCAGCCATGGCTCTGATTTTAGATTAACACATTAGCTTTCAGCCAACTACTGCTTTAGTTTTCCTTTGAATGTAAGATTGTTGTTAACGCTGCTTGTGTCCTGAGGGGACGCTAGTATTATGATGTGATGAGTGATTCGGTTGGACAATTTCATGTTTCTTTTTCCCCTCTATATTGATTAGCTGCCATGATTCTTTAAAGAGGTAGTTCAGCCCAAAATTTTAATTTGCTGAAAATATCCTCACCCTCAGGTCATCCGAGATCAGGATGAGTGTGTTTCTTCATCAGATTTGGAGAAATGTAGCATTGCATCAGTGTCTCAGCACTGGATGCTCTGCAGTGAATGGGTGCC
>NW_015639792.1:1058238-1060960 GCF_001515625.1 Sinocyclocheilus rhinocerous
TACTACTACTACTACTACTACTACTACTACTACTACTAATAATAATAATAATAATAATACTTTATTATTATTATTATTATTATTATTATTATTATTATTTTTACTCATTTTGTTTTCCCAGGTTAGGTATTAGCCAAGGTCGAATAAGTGTGCAAAAAAGTGAAACTAAATGGTTAATTTAATGTTTGACATCTTAATGTTTTTACTCAGTTAAATGATATGTCATAGGTATTACATTGTTTAATTAAACAGTTTCATTTATTTTTTTAACTAGTTTATGTTGTGTTTTGAGGTGCTATTTCAAATTAATCGTAAATTAATAACAATAACAAGTCTTGCTTTCATTTGCTATATAATACAATGATTTTCAAATTAAGATCTGTAATTATAATCGTAAGGTAAGAGCAGAAGTTCAATTGTTCATTGTCAAGGTTTAATTTGCAATACTAAACATTTTTATGATATGTTCAATGAAGGCCTTTTTAAATGAACACACCTCAGTCTTTCTCCATTTTAGATCTGTCATGTAAGCCAGTTTATTATTGTTAAACCAATACTGTATTTTGTTTAGCAAAGCAATGCATATATGCATACCAGTCAAGCCTGAAAAGCAATGTCAATATACCGTAAAACTCTGCATTTACTATTGAGTCGTAGATGTCACCAGTACGCCAAGACAATTTGATGACCGTGAATATATTATATAACCAACAGAACTCCATATCAGACCAAATGCATGCATGCTCACTGTGAATTTAAACACATGCTGTTTTCAAGATGAATATTAAAATATAACACACACACACACACATACACCAACACTGGGCCGTACAATGTGGGGGGTGAAAATTGCTCATGCATTATACATGACACTAATGTCATGTAATTATCTTGAGGCACATAGAGAAAATTAATGATGCCAATTAGAACAATTGAAGATTGTTAGAAATCCCCCCCCCCTTCTGCTACTTTTATTAAGCATTGTAAGTCACATGTGCTGTTTTGGAGACCTCTCCTCTCAAATGAGTGTTTTGGGAGCAGGGAAATAAATAGTTGAGTTAGAATCCTTGTTCCAAAATTTCGAGCCACTTTCATCGCTAAAAGGGATACAGACTCACACAAATGCATATTTGAACAGGCATCTATTTATGATACAATGACAACCAACGGTGTAATTTAACATTTTAAATAATCTATCATTTTGGATCTCTTGGGATTTATTGGTAGACACATTAATGCACGATCTAAAAATGGCAAGAATGCAAACAGCAGGTTTTCAGCTCTTTTAGCATTAAGTGGCATTGCCTTGTGATCTCATTAGTATTCATAGGTATTCATACGTAGGTGTGGTTCCAGCACACATGCATTTATCATACTTGATGAGATTTGATAATTAAATTCAGCCACACAGAAATTGCGAATGGTTTTATTTCCATTAGTCCATCTGGAATTCATTTCGGTTTCATTTCATTCGTAAGTTTCATTTGTAAGTCATAAGTAAAACAAGCTGGTGATTGTTGGTTACTGATACCAGCCATATATGTGCATTCTAGTAAATTATAGTTACACTTGTATTGGGCAAAGCGGACATAATGTGTGTCTCTCAGGCTGTACTAAGAAGGAAAAAAGAGAGAAAAAAAAAAAATAAATAAATAAAAAACTTGGTGTAGAAATAATTGTCACTCAGAAATTTCTATTAAATTTCACTATTACAAAGAAACGGCAGGTAACACATTGAATTAAACATAAAATTATCAAGTAGAATACAAGTATAATACATAATAAGTGTTTAATTTCATAATTCTGTTCTGAAATGCATAATTATGAAATTAAACACGTATTTGTCAGCAACAAAACAAGTAGAATATATTCTCAAAATAAATAAATAAATCTAGGGATTATATCATGTATTGTGTGCATGTCATGTTATTAAGTTCATAACAAATAAAATACAATGCATATTTGTTTGATTCACAAATTGAAATGAAAACAGGTTCTAAAGATGTTTTTCAAAGCTGAACTGCTTTTAACTGACACAACTCAAGCGTGAGATGCTGTCAGAAAAAAAAAAAGGTAACTTTGTTAAAGGATGTTTCCAGATCATGCCTGAACTTATTTCACACATTAACATTTCATAGATTGTGTTTTTCATGCACATTAGCAAATAAATAAATAAATAAATACATACATAAACTGCCGTTCAAAAATAAAATACAATGCATATTTGTTTGATTCACAAATTGAAATGAAAACAGGTTCTAAAGATGTTTTTCAAAGCTGAACTGCTTTTAACTGACACAACTCAAGCGTGAGATGCTGTAAGAAAAAAAAAGGTAACTTTGTTAAAGGATGTTTCCAGATCATGCCTGAACTTATTTCACACATTAACATTTCATAGATTGTGTTTTTCATGCACATTAGCAAATAAATAAATAAATAAATACATACATACACTGCCGTTCAAAAGTTTGGGATCAGTAAGGTTTTTAATTGAGTCTCTTATACTCATCAAGGCTGCATTTATTTGAACAAAAATACAGAAAAAAAATGTAATATTGTGAAATATTATTGCAATTTCTAATATTGGTTTCCTATTTTAATATACTTTAAAATATAATTTATTTCTGTGACGCAGCGCTGAATTTTCATTAGCTATTACTCAAGTCTTTAGTGTCAATTGATCCTTCAGAAATCATTCTAATATGCTGATTTATTATCAGTG
>NW_015639792.1:1062445-1068655 GCF_001515625.1 Sinocyclocheilus rhinocerous
CAGTCTTCAGTGTCACATGATCCTTCAGAAATCATTCTAATATGCTGATTTATTATCAGTGTTGAAACTGTTGTGCTGCTTAATATTTTTTGGAACCTGTGAAACTTTTTTCTTTGATTCTTTGATGAATAAAATTAATGAAAAAAAGAACAGCATTTATTCAAAATAGACATCTTTTGTAACAATATAAGTCTTTACAATCACTTTGTATCCATTTAACACATCCTTGCTGAATATTACTTTCTTAAAAAAAAAAGAAATAAAATACTGACACCAGACTTTTGAATAGTAGTGTGTATTTTAACACAACATTTCTATTTTGAATAAACACTGTTCTTTTTAACTTTTTATTTATCAAAGAATCCTGAAAAAAGTATCGCAGGTCCCAAAAAATAATAAGCAGCACAACTGTTTCCAACATCAACTATAAATCAGCATATTAGAATGATTTCTGAAGGATCATGTGACACTGAAGACTGGAGTAATGATGCTGAAAATTCAGCTTTGCTTAGCAGGAATAAATTATATTTTAAAGTATATTAAAATAGAAAAAATGTTATTTAAATTGCAATAATATTTTACAAAACTACAGTTTTTTTCTGTATTTTTGATCAAATAAATGCAGGCTTGATGAGCATAAGAAACTTCTTTAAAAAACATTAAAAATCTTACTGATCCCAAACTTTTGAACGGCACTGTACATACATACATACATAAATGCCTCTGCAAATATACCATAACAAATTCTTAGTTAAAATCTAATAATTGCATTTTTCCAGTATTTAGTAATAATAATTTTGTCCCATATATAGTATACTTCTAATATCTGAATTATTCTGTTGTGTCCCCTTCAGTGAACTCTTAGAGGTTACTCTGTTTCTCTTCTAGCAAACTTTGAAGTGCAGTTTTTGGCCGCACCAGAGAGTCTCTCTATTCCTGTCTCTATTCCTTTAGTTTCACCCAAATAGAGCGGACTGCGTCAAAGTGAAGGAGGACACATCCATCTGATGTTTATAGTCTGACATAAATGAGTCCAACTTTAACAGGATTACCCTGCAAAGAGTGGCATGAGAGACGAAAATGATGTGCTTTAATGGTGAGATTATAACCTTATTAACCCGACTACAGTCCAAGTGCTCATCTGGGACTCGGACGAGAGTGGGATGTCAGGGACTACAAAGCCTCTGGGTTTGAGCGAAGACAAACGCTGTACTGTATGCATGAACTTCCGCGGGCCATTGTGTCGTTCTAAGGCGAGACGACAGAATATTGAGTTTCTGCTGAGGTTTTGGAGCACAGGCTGTGCTTCCACACTAACGAAAGACAAACAAGCGCTGTGGCTCTTTGAAGGTGTGCGAGACCAAAGTGTCTAAATAAATAAAAGCACACCCGTGGGTTTAGTATTCACCGGCGGTTCGGAGGCACACGGGTGTTTGTAATACATTATTTATCTACACATTTTTAATCCCATTTGCAAATTAGCAGGATTTTTTTTTAAGTGCTGTTGTGGAGAAGATTAAAGGATATCACGCCAACAAAACCTCCGGCGTGAAACCAGACTTGTCGGACATTAATATTACATGGCAAGGCTTTTGTTTGTGTGTGTCTGAAGAGCATGTAAAGTTCATTTTGGACCGGTAAACACGCTAATCTTTTATCCAGAGCTGATGAAAACAGCTCCTGCTTTTCACTAAAGTGTCAGTTTGTAAAGTGCTCGTGTTGTTGACGGTCTAATTCAGTGCTTCTCTTTGTTTTGTTTTTTGTTTTTTCATGCCAACTAAATCCAGTGTGATCTCATTAGTATTCAAAGGTATTTGTGGAGAAGAGTGGTTTATATAGAAACTGATATGCACAGTGAGTCTCATTCACACCAAACGCTTTCATGCAGAAATCAAAATGCATCAGTAAATTGAAAACGTTTATTTCTGAATTAAACACATAAAACCACTCCTGGTGGTCCATCATTTTCTTAACAACAACATCAAGGTTACACAGAGGCACTTTACAATGAAAGCGAATGGGATCAATTTTGAAAAAGCAATCTTATAATAAAAAAAAAAGCAATTAATTATGTTACTTTGTAAACAAAAAAAAAAGATTGATATATTATGTGAGCTTTAAAGTTCTTCTTATGTCATTCTTACAAACATGTTAGCTTTAAGTCATTGTGTTGTTGCAAATAAGTTGTAAAACTGTATTGTAAACTTTAGAAAAATTTATATTTTCACACTGAAATAATTTTAACATAATATGAAAGGATTGCAATATATAACTTCATTCAGTTTGGAGTTTTTATATTGCAATTCTGCCTTTTTTCTTCTCAATTTCTGAGTTTCTCTTTTTTTTGCCACAAAATCAATAAGGTAATTGTAATTTTGATCTCATATTTCTGACTTTTTTTCTCACAGTTGCCGGTTTATATCTCACAATTCCGACTTTTCTTCTCAGAATTGCTAGAAAAAAGTCGACAGGTTGTGGAATGTGGCACTTTATGACGTAATAGTGTGGCTAAACACTGCCTCTGCAGAAGAAGATTAACGCCTCTACATCACTGACTGTTTAGCCCCACCCACTGGTTTGTGCATGATGAGAGCGGCAAACGCAGGTCTATGCAGAAACCAAGCAACAAAGATGGCTCTGAAGACAATAAGATGCTTTGCAGTGCCAAGTTGTGGAAAAACAGTCTTTGCATCGCCTTTCTTCTGATCCCGGAAAGAGTGGATGAACTTTATTTTTAATGACGTTCCAGACAGCGTCAGTAAGAACTTAGTCCTTTGTTCACTTCATTTTACCATGGATTAATTTACAAACAATTTGACGCAGGATTTTTAGAAAGATTGAAACTAAAAGACGATGCTGTGCCAGCTATATTGGATCCGACTGTAATGTGGCAACACAAGTGTGGGTAACTGTTTTATTACGTGATCACTATTGCTTTGTCTGTTATTACAGATCATTTGATATGTACTATTTATGTGTTTTGAACCTAAAACACTGCAGCGTCCATCTGTGAAGGATGTAGGCTGTCAAACATACACAAGCCAATCATAGCAGTGGGCGTTTACTCTGAGTCTACAATCCGCCACACCATTTCAAACAGAGCGTTCTGATGAGGGGGGGTCAAACACAGGATAGAAAACAGCCTATTACTTCTAAATTATGAAGTTTTTTGATGTAAAAGTCTTGATAGCATTACAAGTGGACCTGAGAGAACAGTACAAAATAATTAAAAAAAAGCAGTTCTTGACCCCCTTAAGCTAAACTATGTTAAAATTGTAAATAGATCAGAAATAAAACATGGAAATAAGTTAACGCAAGGCTCTTCTTTGTTTTCCTTAACTGTAAAAAAAAATAAAAAATTGCTTGAGTGAACACTAAATCCTTCAAATGTTAACTTCAGAACATAGTTTTGAAGACCCAGAAGTATCATGTCTTTTTAACAGGAATGCACATTTGTTGTGCATGTCTTATGCAAGAGTTAAAGCCTGCTGACTGAACTTTACTCCCACAATCCTCTCTGTGGTTTAACGGCAGCCGTGAATATCGCATTGCCAGAGAGGCTGACTGATCCAGACCTTTCCAGCCCTTCGTCGTGGCCTCCCAGTGCTTGACCAAGCAGAAAGAAGGAGTGGAGAGATTATAGGACTGTACCTACTGTAATATATAGAGCTGCTTTAATGTGGACTTAGAAGAGGGAGCAGTTTGATCCGGGCCTTGAACGACTCTTTTGGAAAATGCCAGCGGAGCATGATGTCAGTGTTAGTGGTATGAACTTCTCTTATACAAACAGGATAAATACAACTTCACAGCCTCTACTTACATCTGCCAATGACTGCACCATAAAGAGTAGTTACAAGTATTTCATTGCATGAAAAACGTTGTGCAATCAATATTAACAATATTATTATTATTATTATTATTATTATTATTATTATTATTATTATTATTATTATTATTATTATTATTATTATTATTATTATTATTATTATTGTATGAACAACTTGCATTATCTATGGACTGACTTATCTGATGAAAAAAAAGTGTTTAAATAGTAAACAATTATTATAATATAATAACAACAATAACATTATATTATGAGGGGCCGTACAAGCCAAAATTCATTCTGGCACTCTCACACATGTATGTGAAAGGAGAATGTAAGTGTGTGAAAGCAAAAATATATGTATGTGAAAGGAGAATGTAAGTGTGTGAAAGCACAAATATATGTATGTGAAAGGAGAATGTAAGTGTGTGAAAGCAAAAATATATGTATATGTGAAAGGAGAATGTAAGTGTGTGAAAGCAAAAATATAGGAATGTGAAAGGAGAATGTAAGTGTGTGAAAGCAAAAATATAGGAATGTGAAAGGAGAATGTAAGTGTGTGAAAGCAAAAATATATGTATGTGAAAGGAGAATGTATGTGTGTGAAAGCAAAAATATAGGTATGTGAAAGGAGAATGTAAGTGTGTGAAAGCAAAAATATAGGAATGTGAAAGGAGAATGTAAGTGGAGTATTGTTTAGCGCTTATCATTTGATAGCTACACTACAGAGCCCTCGTTAGTTTACCCTGCCTTAGCCTAGTCTTGCCTTGTCTGTTTTCTCGGTTTCTGATCCTTGCCTGGTTTCCTGGATTTATCCCTTTAGTCTCGCCCTTTTGATTCTGTTCGCCGTTCGTTGACCTTCGCTAGCCCTAGGATTATTCTTGTGTCTTGTCCACCATATTCCTGTTTGCCGTTGTCTGACCCATGCCTGTTTCTGACCACACCTGTGAATAAAGCTTGCACATGGATCCGCACGTCTCACGTCTCATCAGCCCCATTACAATAACCATGTATGTGACAAATACAAAATCTTGAATCTCGAATCTTGAATCTTGAATACATGCATACATATATTTTTATAATTTTTAAAATAACATTCCTGCTGATGAAATCAAGCCTGCCTAGCCAGGGTAGATGTCACATTTAATTGGTTTAATAAAATTAGGCTGTGAGGACTATAAGTACCATCTGTTTGTTATATATATGTGTGTGTGTGTGTGTGTGCTGGTATATATGGTTTATGAGGACACAAATGTGTATAATGGCATGGGAACTACAACGTAAACATGGTTTATGAAAACACTTCCTGTGTCCCCGTAAAACAAAAGGCTTAAAAAACATACAAAACGGTGTTTTATGAAATTCAAAAATTGTCAGTAGTTTTCTGTAAGGGGTAGGTTTAGGTGTAGGGTTGGTGTAGGGCGATATAAAATACAGTTTGCACAGTATAAAAACCATTACGCCTATGGAGAGTCCCCGTAAACCACAAATGCAAGTGTGTGTGTGATTTATAATTTAAGCTAAAATGACTTGTAAAAGTTGATAATACTTAATTTGAGGCAGCAACTGAACTTAAGTTTTTGAGTTCAAATAGGTGGAAATGTGTTACAGTGTATGTGTATTTGTGATTAACCTGCTGGGTTGTTTGTTGAATAAATGGGTAATACTTTAGGTATAGTTCTGTCAGTCTTCAGGAGATGTAAGCCTGCAGCCCTGCAGCTGAGTTTTCTCTCATTCTGTTCAGCTCTAAGAGCAAGAGCGCTGATCCGGTAGAGGAAGTCTCTTCTGACTCTGCTCTGTGGAGCTGCAGTTGTGTCACAGTTCTGGGTTCAGCATTGCAAACACGCTGTTCCGGGTGCTGAACTCTTTATGTAGTGTGTTATGGGTCGCTGTCCAAGGTGCTGAACTACTCAGCAGTGAAGCACCACCTCAGTGTAGCTTCCAAGAGAGCAGTGGTGATCGACAACCAACAACTAAAGCATCTATAAAGCATCCCAAATGTTTTCAACATTGATACTAATAAGAAGAAATGGCTCTTGAGAAGCTGTTCAGCATATTAGAATGATTTCTGAAAGATGTGGCATTGAATTAATGATGCTGAAAATTCAGCTTTGCATCACGCAAATAAATTCAATTTTAATATATATTCAAATAGAAAACTTTAGAATGAGTTGTAATAATATTTAACAGTATTACTGTTTCTCTGTGTGTTTTTTTTAATAAATGCAGCTTTGGTGAGCATTAAAAAAAAAAAGAATTTAAATAAGAATTTCACCAAGACATTGACATATTTATAGAGGACGGTTTTCTCCAGCTGTCACGTTTGCTTTAAAATGCAGTATTCATGAAATGAATTGCTTGCTATGTTATCCAAAAGCAAGTTAGTT
>NW_015639792.1:1068692-1090467 GCF_001515625.1 Sinocyclocheilus rhinocerous
TATATATATATATATATATATATAATATTCTGACATGGGAATGTGAAGTGTTAAATCAACTGTATTTTGCTTCCTGCTCAGTAGCAGAAATACTTTTGTTGCCAATACTTCAAGGTTTGTGTCTATACAGAAATTGACTTCCAAGAATAATCCCACCCTGAGAAATATTCACTGGAGAAAAAAAATGTGACAGCACTAATGATTCTTTAAACTAAACTCATCAAACAATAAAAAAATCTCGAACGCACTGAACGCAAATGTCATTAAAAACTAAATTGCAAAACTGATTGCAAACAATGACAGCAGCCTAACAGATATTTATTGCATCCCTTGCTAAGCAAATTGCAATTAGAAAAAAAGACTTGTAATGCAGCTGATCATTTAAGAGTGTCTGTATTTTAAAGAATGGGCTTAATATCCGAGAAGACAGTTGTTAATTTCATTTGCTCATTAGGGGTGTTGAAATCAAGAAAACAATCAATCTCTGATTGCTCAGTCCCAGGAAATAAACCACAATAGGAGAGAGTCAACAGAGCGGCATGTTGCAGGGAGAAATCAAACGCGCCGTCACTTTAAAGCACGAGTTTTCCTTTTACAGTAGTTCAAACCGTGTACACGGCACCTGTTGGCTCATTGAGTATTCATCACCCCACCTCCAGGCAGAAAAAGACTAGCTTTTTTCCTTTAGAGAGGCATCAAAGCAGCCCATCCTAAGAGGAAATAGCAGTTCATCATTGTTGTTTTGGTTTTCGGTCGACAGTATGTAAATCTGCTCTCATATTGCGATGTTTTGCATTAATGAAGTGAAGTTGAGCTCCAGACCTTTGACTGCAAAAGCTGTCTCTCTCTCTCTCACACACACACACACACACAAATGCACAGACTCGTTCACAATAACGCACAACAAATCGCGCGACTTATTCACCACCAAATATTTGGCAGCTAAATATTCATAGAGCAAAATGTCAGTAGTACCATCGAAGACCTGTGCTTATTCGCTTAAATTAATGAAACAAAGCATTTCACCCTATTTACTGAAGTTAAGATGCTCCAAGTGTGAAGCCTGACTGACTCGAGAACGAAATGATGCAAAAACACATTGATTTTAAGATTAAAGTATCATGCACTTTACAAAACAACAAAGACAATTGATGAAAGACAAGGTCACATGATCAAACGGGTCAGTTATGCGTAGGCGGATGTGTGACAGAGGTCGTGAATTCTAGTGGTAAAGCAGAAATAATGCTCTTTCTTAACATGAAAAGTGATTGTGCTGGAAGATCTCTTTGTGTACATACAGTACATGTTGTGTGTCTCTATGATGTGTTTTAGCTCAAAGAAGGAAGCTTGAAAATAATAGGCAGTGCAGAGGATAAATCAACATGGGGCCGAGAGGTCAGAGGTCAGGAGCGCTACAGTCACTGTTCACATAACACCAGTCAGCTGACCAAACTGATCAATAAGGACAAGAAACTCAGGTCTAATGGAAAGAAAAAGTAGTCGAGAAAAAACGGTTCTATTTGTTAGGTGCTATTTTTGACTGCTGTTCATAATATGCCTTCTCGCGCTGATGTATTTATCTTCTTTTATACTCGCGTATCCCCTAAGACATTTGAATGATATCTTGTGATGCTCTATTTGACAAGATAATGCTTTCTTTTTAAGCGACTCATCACAAATGCCGTAAAAATTCCAGCTTTTGTCTTTTTATGCAAGGCGTCTTTGTGATTTTGATCCCTTGCTCATTTTAGATGACACAGGACAGATGCTCTCTTTTTACAGCGTGGCTTTGCCGCTTCTCTCAGCGGAAGGTAGAAGACAAAGAAAAGATGGGGACGGAGAGAGAGCGAGCAAGTGAGCGAGAGAGAGAATATCAGGGCTTACGAAACTGTTCCGAGACCTTGAGAAAGAGAAAAGCCTGTGTAGTGTACTTGCAGTACAACTAAGAGGAGATATGAAACAGATTACAAGGTGACGGTGCCCCAGCACCTCTTTTACCCTGGAGAGGCCAAGCTTGGTCCCAGAAATCACTCAGCTTCATTCATCAAAGGCTCTTTTAAAGGGCCCATCCCCGAGACCCCTCTGTGCAGCCGCGGTCTGCCTCAAATCCTCCTCTCTCACCCTCGTCTCACGTATCGTTCTATCTTTCTCAGCTCGAGCCATTTACTGCAGACTCTCATCGTGTCTTTGTTTCTTTCTCTCTCTATATATCCTTTGCTGTTTCACACACACATAAAATACATTTGCGTGCAGTGTTTTAGTACAAAAACATGCATCTTATTGGTGTCTTATTCGTGGAAGTCAGCTCTATTTGCCTGCCGCAATAAATGTGGTAATATTCAGGGAAGGCAGGTGGTAAAAAGAGGCGTTTGTGAATTTTTAATCCGTGAATTGATCATGGTAGCAATTATTCATAAATGATGATTAAATAATGGAGAAAACAATTAAACCCAGGAAAATATCCAGACGTCAAGCACGTTTTTGGCACGTTTAAATAGCTGATTGATATCCCTGAGTCCCTGTGGTGGAGTGACACTAAAGAGATACTGGGCTATGCAAATTGCATATAAAACTCTTGTGTGTGTGTGTGTGTAGGGTATGTTTGTGTCATTGTTTAATTTGCATTATTCCTTTAGTAATTTAGGTGTTAGAACAATACAGAAAAAAAAAAAAAAGATTGTTCTGACTGGTGAAATTTTGAAGGCAATCACTGTAAATAATTGTATATGATTTAATTAAAAATACAGTAAAAAAAAAAAAACAGTAATATTGTGAAAATTACTTTTTTCGATTTGATTATATTTAAAAATTAAACGATATTATAAATTATATTTAAATTATATTTAAATTGTTTATATATTTTTAAATGTAGTCTATCCCTGTGATGTCAAATCTGATTTTTCAGCATCATTACACGATTCATCAGAAATCATTCTAAAATTTTAAGAAATTATATCACATCAGATTAGATTAGATTAGATTAGATTAGAGTGTAGGCTTCGTAATGTTTTTCATAAAAATTTTTTTTGTTATTTGACAGTCTCTTCACAGCCTAACCTTAACATAATTAAAGTGGTCTAAATGTATATATATATATATGGATGTATAGTTAGATGGTCATTATCGAACATTATACAACTGTTCAAAACACTAACTTCTGATTGGATGAGGTATCCTACAGTATATTAATGCACCTCTATATAAAATTCCTGGCATTGCTTGGCAACTATAAACTTGCTACACTTAAATGAATATGATGGATATTACTTGGTGGCAGAATTGTTTATTCTGATTATAAATATTGATAACTGAATATTGAAGATTGGTGTCTTTTATCATATTGCAGCTGCTGCAGCTTTGTATAAGCAATACGACATTATAAAGGAACTAACTTTAGTGACTTTACTATGTTTTATGGTTTTTATGCTTCAGAATTCACTTCCAATGTGATGAAATCACTATAATAAACCCCTCTGCGGTGATACACAAGCTTTTCACTTTGTGACGGGTCCTGATCACCCTGCTGGGGTTTATTTTGTGATAATGACTGTCTGACTGCACATTGTTCCTTAATGCATGTTTACACACAAAAAACATCCTCAGGAATCAATGGTTAGAGGAATGAGACTGACTAAATCATACAACACAAGTAGTATTGAATTCCTAATCCATTAACACATGTTTCACCATTATACGAAGGAAGCAAAATGACATTTGCCAAGAGTAATTGCAATTGTAGTAAGAACTCTGGTTCTATCAGCCATACAAAGTGATTTAAGCGAGCTTGTTCCTCTCTAATGAGAATTAAAGTTACTTTTCCAATGTCACATGTCAAGACCAAGCACTCTTGTAAGGACTACATTACTGAATGGTTTTGTGAAGTGTGTATTATAGCGAAACGTGTGTGGTGGATAAATAACTTTTCCATGACTATAAGTGTGTGAGTCTGTTCTTCTATGTGTGTCTCTCATGTGAAGCTTACAATAACAGCAGCTCTCTGAAGACTTCGACACCGCTTTTACCTGGTTTAAAAAACAAACAAATAAATAAATAAATAAAAATCAATGTAGCAATCCTGCGATGATCAACAGAGTAGCGAATGACACCTTACTGGAATAAAAGCACTGTCATTGTTGTGAATCCTTTTCCTCTATCCAATATTTATTTGAGGGGATACTTATCAATTTGAGACAAGTTAATATGCTGAGTTCACCTAAGTACTCAACTAATCCATAACATGTGTTATTTCCAATAACTTCATTAATATGACTGGTAGGCAGAAACTGAATTATTTGTCCGATTTCTAAAGTTCTGGAAATTCAGCAACAGTGAGTATGTTATTCTCTAAATGCCTTTTGATTGATTGTTAATAAAATCACCTCTGATTGGTATGCAGAAGCCATGAAACAATCAAATCTTAAAGATCAAATTTTGTTGTGTGATGATGTTTTAATTAAATGCTATTTTAGTTGGGAAAACAAAATCCTAAAGGAAGCAGAGAGTGACAAATTACAAATGAACACCGATCGGATCAATTCATGATTAACATTTTGCTGGCAGAGGTGTGCTCGCCCGGACATTTGCCCTTCTCATTAAGAGACTGAGAGGAAATGTCATGTTTCTAGGACTGGCTAAGATTAGCTCACAATGAAGTAGACCTCTAATTCCCATGACCAGTGCTCAGGTCTTGTGTGTGTGATGTGTCAGACGGGTCAAGAATCACACACACACACACACACACACACACACACACACACACACGTCTGGTCAGCTATCGTTGTGGGGACTCTCCATAGGCATAATGGTTTTTCTACAGACCGTATTTTCTATTGCCCTACACCAACCCTACCCCTAAACCTACCCCTCACAGGAAACTTTCAGCATTTTTAGATTTTCAAAAAACTTAATTCTGTGTGATTTATTAGCTTGTTTACCCATGGGGACCTCAATTTAGGTCCCCACCGTGACACGAGTCCCCATGAGTCTGTGTGTAGTCAGGTTTAAGTCCCCACCAGAATAGAAAAACAGGTACACACACACACACACACAATGGTCCAAGGTTCAAATTATTATTTTTGTCTTATCTGATTATTGATTCACAGTGATAATTCATAGCCCTGCTGTCCTAATGCAGCTGGTGGGTGATCTTATTAGTATTGCTATGTATCTGTAAAGTGTGCACATTGTATGTTTGGAAGACAGTATCTACATACTGACCCAACTTCTCTCGGTTTTCAGTAAATAATGGTGAAGCTTGGTCCAAGAATGACATTTGTAATGAATATAGTCTTTAGAAAAAGCATTAAACAGAATCAAACTTTTACAATGTCAAATCACATGAGAAAATATGTTAAAGGAATAGTTAATACAACAATTACAATTTAAAATCTCACCCATCTGGCCATCCAAGATGTAGAGACCTTTGTTTACAGAATCTTATTTTGGCCAGAGGTGATGACTGAAATGCCTTGATGATGCATTTGTTTCTTATAAACATGCAGCTTTTGGCTTCACAAGATATTAATTGATTGACTGGAGTCATGTGGATTACTTGTGGATTATTGTGTTTTTATCAGCTGTGGACTTTCATTCTGACGGCACCCATTCACTGCAGAGGATCCATTGGTGAGCAAGTGATGTAATGCTACATTTCTCCAAATCTGTTCCCATGAAGAAACAAACTGAGGGCGATACATTTTCATTATTAGGTGAACTATTCCTTTAACCGTGTTAAAATGTGCTGACGTCAAACATTTAATTGATCTCAGTTATACGAAATACAATAAAATTAACCATCAAATTTTATTAATTAATTCTATTAATTAATTATTCAGAGAAAGTAAGTGTTGCAGTCAAAAGTACAGCACAACTTGGCATTGCTCTCTGTTCTTTGTTTCTCTTCCTCTCATAGTATTTATTTTCTCTCTTTCTGGAAGCAGTTTTATGAGCTAAATCATTCATTTTCCCCATTTAAAATGTTTTGGCAGTTTCATAAATGAAAAAATAAACAACTTTTATGCAAAATGTTCATTTGTTTCGTATAAACATGCAGCTTTTGGCTTCACAAGATGTTAATTGAAGGACTGGAGTGGTGTGAATTACTTGTGGATTGTTGTGATGTTTTTAGCAGCTGTTTGGACTCTCATTCTGACGGCACCCATTCACTGCAGAGGATCCATTGGTGAGCAAGTGATGTAATGCTAAATTTCTCCAAATCTGTTCCCATGAAAAAACAATCTTGGATGACCTGAAGGTGAGTACATATTCATTATTAGGTGAACTATTCCTTTAAAACTGTGTTAAAATGTGGTGAAATCATTTTGATTGATCTCAGTTAATAGAAATGCAATAAAATCAACCATTGAATTCCATTAATTCATTATGTGCCTTTATAATTTCTCTTAATTTGTATACGTAAAATGGTTCAACAGTTATGGAAATTGTCTGCAAATAAGATCCCATTGAATTGGTCTGCAGCTCTGGCCACAGAAAGATAAATCTGTTAATAAATGCAAAGCTGTAGAGTTGATACTGAAACTTCTCTTAATGATGCTAGATGAACACGGATATAAAAACCTACTGGGATTAAAATAATAGCGGAATGAAGCCAGACAGATATGGATATGATATCGGGAAGTTAGTGAGCTGCATGTCTCATATTATTTTTAATTTGTGGAGTCTATCAAAGGATTATTACTCCCTGCTGAAGCTTAAAAAGACAAGTTTCATTTACATGGTTTTCAACAGAAAACAGTCACATACTAGAACAGATTATGTATTTTTAAATGGCAGCCACAATTTACAATGAGTGTAAATCATGGAAGATACAGTTTGCATCCGATAGCATTTGATTTACACTGTGCACACCTGTGTATATATATATGTATTTTATTATGTTTAAAGTTTGCATCATTCAAATGATACTGCATGGAGTTAAAAGTGTGACAACTAGCCCCGGTTCCCCTTTCAAATGCTGAAGCAAATTTCCTATGTACGCAGCAGATCTGAGTGGTCTAAAAACAGGCCCAGTTTCATCAAGCACTGTTTCTTTGGTTTAATTTCTTCACAGTTCTGACTCCACAAGGACGACATTAGTTGAAAACAGTTGTGCAAAAACGTTATTATTAGTCTTTGCAAGACTGAGTGTTGATTGAAGTTAAGATGCATTACATGTAACATCAGCACAATTGGCTCTGATGTCATTTACACAAAGCAGGTGGAAGATTTGAAAGCTTTGCACTGATTGAATAATTTCATGCTTTTTCAGATAGATGCAGTCATGCTCTGCCTATCCTGAGCACACACACACTCAAACATCCCCTCTTACAATACTGATTGTTAAATGATTGGTGTGTCCAACCAAATATTTCCTGTGTTGAATCTGAAATGAAATTGAATTTCAGGCTCCAGTGAGATGGCAGCGGTAAAAACCCCAAATACTTTTTCAGAGTCAAAAGTACAGCACATGTTGGCATTGCTCTCTGTTCTTTGTTTCTCTTCCTCTCGTGTAATTTATTTTCTCTCTTTCTGGAAGCATTTTTATGAGCTAAATAATTCATTTTCCCCATTTAAAATGTTTTGTACCGGGCAGTTTCATAAATGAAAAAGCTACTTTTATCCAAAATGTGCATGATGATTTTCTTGGTGCCTTTTGGTTAAAGCCTCCCCAAACTTTTAAAAGTATATAAAAACATTATTTTGAAAGCACTTCCATGTCTTGTATCACTGAAATGTATTTATTTACATATAATATATTATACTAACATCTTTTTTCAGCTAAGAGTTTAATTGAATTTTAGTCTTGTACTTTTTGCTTTTGTGAGCCAAATCATGTAGCAAACTGAACTAAAACAGATGTAAAAGAAGAAGGAAAAAAAGTATTATTAAAACTTAATAGACAACCCCTCGCTTTCACAGACAAGGTTTAAGTCTAGTCCCAGACTAAAATGTAAGTCTAAGCTGTTTCAACTGAAAGAAACTTGCACTGATTGATCTTAAAATATCTCAGTGCCCTTGTTTTGTCTCAAGATGCACACCAGTAATGTTTTTTTATTTTTATTTTCTAAGGCATGTTTATAAAAATTACTTAAATGTCCTAATTGAACTATGGCCTAATCCTCGCTTAGTCTTAGCACTGTCTGTGAAACCAGGCAAATATGTGATAATGGCTTTGTGTGTGACTATTGCTTTATTGTAATGTTTCAGCACATGTAAGGCATCAGGGACTGTGTATAAGAATTGGTTAAATGAAATGAACTGTTTCAATGAAACAATCTGTGGAAATGATTCACTAGCAGATTGAATAATGTTTAAATGAGCGTTATATGCTTTGTTTCATTTTGCATCACTAAGTATTGCTGTTTCAATTAATTTCACTCTCCTCATTTTCCTCCCCGAGTCTGTTACATGACCTGTCAGTTTTCTACTTAAGCCTGAAGAATTTAATCCATTTGGCGTGACTCTACAGCCACAGATCTCCCCTGAGCTTAAACTCCCAGAAACTCGAAACATGTTTACTTAGGTAACTTTAAATAACCTTCAAGCGTTGTCTTATTAAGATCTATGTTTAATTCGGCAGGAGGACGGATTAACATGATGCTTCTGTGCTAAACGCTTTAAATAGTGTGTTTGCAGAGAGTGTGACTTCACAAGTGTCTGAATACATGGATTTATTAATCTCCATCTGACTTCACTGATCTCACACTAACACACACTTGTAAGTAAACGTCACTCCTGGCTGTGTTCAGCTCATTTCGGAGGATGCTATTACTTCATCCAAGGCTAAATTTTTGAGGATAAAATGAGAATATTATTATTTACTCACACATCATTTGAAACCATAAAGTTTTCTGTCCTCTTTTAAGGTCAAAATGTTATATTTTGCAACAAAAAACATAAAATGATCAGTTTTAGTCATATTCAAACACTTCTAAAGCCATAGGAGAAGTAATGAACTTTATGTTGACATTTACATTTGCATTTACATTAACACTTGTATAAGTTATACATTATTTTTATCACATGGCTTATTGGAATACTTGATTCTGATTGGTCAAGCACATCCAGGTATTGGGCTTAACTGGGTATTTAAAGCCGGCGATTTCAGTCTCTCTGCATGTCGCAAACTCACTTTCTCTACTTACAAATGCAACTGCCACCATGTAGTGTCTCAGTTATTGATTCTATTAAAAATGAAATCAGAGAACTTTAATATTAATAGTACTGTAATAGTATATTGTTGCCAGGCCGATGGTTCTGTACATTTAATGGATTGTATGATAATACAGGTAAGATTTTAAAACAGTTTAAACTTAAATCTGTATTTCATGTCCACATAATTTATTTGGGAAGACTTAATGGGAAGACTGTCCCATTACTTCAAGTTCAGAATTGTTTAAAAGACACTTGAAGGGAACTGCTTATCTTTAAGGAAGCTTAAAGTGTATTAGATAATAAAATATTCTCATAAACTCAAGTATTTTGTGTCTAATTATATATTTATATGGCAAGTGGCCGTATACAAGCATGATAATGTACATCCACGTGGCTGTTATTGCCAAATCAACCCCTTCAGAATGATACAAGCTTCCGGTTTGAGTGAACATTACATAATATGATGTGTATTATTTCATAAGCAACGTAAATATAATAAAGCATTGGTGTTGAGGCATTTTTCATGCTTTGCATCATTCAGAAACACATAAAGATTGCTGAGAATGAGCTGAGGTGAGAACGTCACTAGAGCAACATTTTGGTGAAGCAGGATGAAAGTCCCATATGTCCCATACTGTTTTATGAAATTCACAAAATCATGTTTCACTGAAAACAGAACTCTGCTAGGATTTGCATAAATGTTCCATGATATGTGAGGTTACTCTTGCTTATTTAAAAACTCATAAAACATTCTGACATGAGATATTAATTGACAGTAAAGCCCCAGTTTCCATGTTCAAATGTGCCACTTACCATTATAGGCTCTTTCCAGCTACAGCCGTGAGTACAGAGAGGGAAAACACTTTGTCACAGATGAGATAAGCTCCTTTTAGGTTTAATGTTATGCCCCTGAAAAAAAAAAAAAAAAGGTCCACTAATTGTTAAATGGGAGCAGAGCCGCAGGAAGTAGGCTACTCGTGGCCACTGGCTGAAATAGACCGGGATGAAGCTCTTTCATCGTGAAATATTAATAGGCCTATTTCTCCCCTGACCCCCATTTTGCCGCATGGCAGACACTGAAAACCACAAAGAGCCATCACCGTGGCATAAGCCATCGCAGCGATGAGACGCTTTCGCATTTGGCCGTTAACAAAAAACCCTGCGTTGTCTGAGCTCATCAATTGTCCAAAGTGTCTCTTACTTCAAAGTTAGAGTGGCTGTATTAAATAAATGGCTATCAATATTGCATGAGCGTTCTAATTTAAAGCTTTCAGAGGAATGATTCTTCATTCAAACCTTTGATATAAAAATCATAGTACCTCCGCGGCAGGGGCCTTGATTCGGGAGCGCTGGGGGTCAGTTTGCTAGCGAGGTGGGTTTGATTGTTTTATCTCCTCTCATATCTCCGCAAGATACCCCAGGGCCATCATCATCATCTGTTCCACAGTTTTGTAATCTTTATTTAATCTGACGAAACCACGCTCCGGAGTGGGCCGGTCAATGCCACATAAAGCTCAGCTGCGTCTAAAAACCATAAACAACTGTGTCTAATAAACAAAGGGCCATCCCAGAGTAATTCAATTATATATTCTAAGAGAGACCCGGCTGGTAAACAATGAAACAAAATCATAAAAAGACAAGAAGCGACTGTTTAGAAGCGTCCGAGAGTCCAGGGATTAGATGCGGTCAAAATGACGGCTTTGTATTTGAGAGTAAGGGGCGGCGAGGGAATGATGTGGAGGATTTTTTATTCAGCTGAGACTATGATTAATTGAACACATGCTTGTTTTGAAATAGCAATTCCCGACGAGAGTGACTTTAGTTTCAGTTTAGCGGTTGTGACGTTCTCCATGACAAGAATACATTAACGCAAACAATCAGAATAAAACACTCGGATGGAAATGACAAAAGATAAATAGCACCAGCTGTAAAGAGTGAAAAGAACAATGAATCCAACAGGCCTGTATTAATTACTACGGCCACGCTAAACAAACAATGACAATGCCACAATGAGACGCAATGTGTATATGGTGAATTTTTATATTCCTTTATGCAGTCTATTATGATCCTTGAGAAATCATTATATTATGTGGATATTCAATTATTTGCTAAACAAACAATGACAATGCCACAATGAGACACACTGTGTATATATGGTGAATTTTTATTTTCCTTTATATAGTCTACAGTATATATGATCCTTGAGAAATCATTCTATTATGCGGATATGGTGTTCAATTATTAATGATGACTCATAGTATTATCAATGTTTAAATAAATGGCTGTATTTATTTATTTCATAATAAAACGGAAATTGTTATTTTTGTAACATTACAAATGTCTTTACTGTCACTTTTAAAAATGTTAATGCACCCTAGCGGAATATTTTTTTTGCCCCTTTATATCTTATTTTACTCAAATATTTAAATGGTACTGTATCACAGTCTCCACAAAAACATTAAGCAGCTTTTTTTTTTTCTAAATTGATAATAATAAAAATATTTCTTGAACATCGAATCAGCACATTAGAATGATTTTTGGCACTGAAGACTGAAGTAATGAAGCTGAAAATGCAGCTTTGCATCACAGGAATAAATTATATTTTAAAATGTATTACAATAGAAAACAGTTATTTTTAAATTGTAATAATGTTTCACATTATTGCTGTTTTACTGTATTTTTCATTAAATAAATACAGCCTTGGTGAGCATGAGACAATAAAAACATCTTAATTATTTCACACTAAAACAATTTGAAAGCTCAGCAGTCTAATTAAGTCTAGAGAAGGAAAATACAGCCACACTTTGTATTAATTGGAGGTCTAAGCACCAAAAGTGCTGAAACCCTGTTGTTTTTGTTCTGGTTTTCTTCTCATTCATTCATTCATTCATTTATTCATTCATTTATTTTTCTGCCCTAAAGCAGTTTGCTTGTCAGAGACAGTACATCAAAGAGACCCCAAACAAAGCAGGCACTGTGCCTATGTGACACTATGCGGCGCTATAATAATCATTTATTTCCTTTATATTTTATACGTGAGTGCAGTAAATTAACAGCAGGGTCTTCAATATTCAATCATCACCATTTAACCACAGCCAAGGTCTTTGACATAATAAACATCTAACATCAATCATTTTCTTAACCCATATCTTTTCCCTCATCTGCTAGCAGGCCAGTCAGTGTGTCAGCTGAAGACGTCTCTCAAGTGTCCCATGGCTCCTCCACTTGCCCCGTCTCACCCACAGGCCTGAGAACAGCTGTTCATGATGATACTTGAGCTATGGCAGAAGCCCCACTGTTAGAGCACGGCTCCCTTTCTCTGGTTCAGCCAGGACTGAGATTACTGCAGTCGGCTGCGACGGCTAACCACGCTATCATTCCCCTGCAGCTGCTGCCTATCTGTCCAAACCAACCCAACCGACGGCAGCCCCACGGGGAGGAACAGTCACTCCATTTTCAACTCCTCTTTCTTTTTTCTCCAACCTCTGAAATTCACTTTATACAGCAGGGAGAACTAAATAAAAGATGATCAAGCTAAATGCTTTACCATGTTAAATACTTGCTCTGAAAGTTGCTAACACTAACCAATCAGCACTACGCTTGAAAAAAGAAACCTCTCAATTGAAGAAGATATATGTATTAATAACAATGTTTCTTGAGCACAAAGTCAGCATATTAGAATTATTTCTGAAGGATCTTATTATTATTATTATTATTATTATTATTATTATTATTATTATATCAAATAGTATTATTATTATTATTATTATTATTATTATTATTATTATTATTATTATTATTATTATTATTATTATTATTATTATTATTATATCAAATAGATGCAGCCTTGGTGGATAAATAAATAAATAAATGAATGAATTAATAAATAAATAAATACATTGATATATTGATTGACTGCTGTAGTGTTCACGAGTTCATAGCAATAAATAAATAAATAAAAACACAAAGTTGATATTTAAAATTATGTTAATAATGTTATTTTATAATAGCATATTTTATAATATAATTAACTGAAGGGATTCTGGTGTAGACTCGTGTGAATAAGAAGGTTTTAACCAAGACATAAGACTTTGTGCAGTGCACTGGGAAAATAGTATTAAACATTGTATAAAATAAAGCTGAAAAAACATTCACAACAGCTAAAGAATACACTAGGAATAAAATAAAATAAACTGTTAAGGGCATATTAGCGCCTCTTATAATTCAACTTGTCATTTATGAATTATTGATTGTATACGTATTGTAAATATCATATATTCACCAGCAGACACACATATTTACCCTCCAGCTATTTATTCAGCTCTCTCTCTCTCTCTCTCTTTCTCGCTTTTTCTATTGTCTTGCTACAAAAGTCGATTGTGTTGGACCTGAATTCAGTCCTCCCTCCCAAACCACATTAGCTCTCATTGAAGACACAAGCACACAGCTGTGTGACAAATCACCTGGAGAAAACCCACGAACACGGGGAGCAATCGATACAGAACAATTACATAATTTATCTATCAATCCATATGCTGTTATTAAACGCCGACAGGGATATTTCAGCTCTGCAGATTCCTGAAAGGCTGCAGACAGAGAGTTTGCACATTTGTGTAATATTTATTAATGCTTTTCCAATGTAAAAAACCTTGTTTATCGTGGCAGTAAAGCTTTTTTTCTAGAGAGAGGGAGGGACAGAACGTCTCGGTTACGTATGTAACCCTCGTTCCCTGAAGGAGGGAACTTACTACGTCATTAGCAGCTCCATGCATTGATTTCCACATGATGGAGAAGACCTGGGCTTTCTGAGGTAATCAAGACACCGATCTAATGAATGGCATTAATCAAGTAAAGCTGATTGGCTTTTACCATCACATTCGAAATTCCTTTGTCTGTTAATGGATCATGACAGTTCATTATTCTCATGTATCCAAAATTGTGTTTTGTAGCAACCTCAATATTACAACACATCTCTGGGCTGTTTTACAGTATCATTCATTTAAACTGATTTGTTTATGCTTAGTTCCGTGAGTGATCATATTTTTACACATTATAATATTGTAGTATAGTTTTGAGGATAATGTACACTGTGAATTACACAATAAATGATCATATATATATATAAATCGTGGGTCACAATTCTCGCTATTAACAAACCATTGACAATGACTTTTGCCTCAATAATCTACTAATTTACTGCTTATTAATAGTTAGTAAGGTAGTTTTGGTAGGCTTAGAGATGTAAAATATGGACATGCAGAATATGTGCTTCATAAGTACTAATAAACAGCCAATATGTTAATAATAGGCATGCTAATAAGCAACAATAGAGATAATTTGTCACTATACTAAAGTGTTACCAAAATGTGTCTCTGAAAATGTCAATATGGGACAGTTCTACAAACAAACATTTGGTTAAACATCACGTTAGAACTTGTTTCCCTTGTTTTGTTCCTGGATACATTTGAATGAATCGGTTGAGAAAATGATTTAAATGACTTCAAAACATTTTCTTCAAAATGCACTGGTGTAAAGATGTTGCTTGCAGATTAGATAAAATAACTTATAACTGATTTGAAACTTACATTTTTACAGATTTTTTTTTTTTTTTGCGATATGAAATTGAATTTGTTCAGATGTGTCTTCCTGACTGTTATGTCAGTATGTTAGTGTATGTGAGTGCTAGGTTTAGATTTCTTACAAACTGTAGTCCACTACTGATTTCAAATTGCATGACGACAATTACAGTTTATAATCTAATCTATTGGGTTGCATGTATTAAATAATGCATTCTGACTACGTTTTGATTACATTTAGAATACTTTTGACCTAAAATATATTCCATTCATTGTTGTCAACCTCAAGAAGTTTTTTAAATATTACATTATCCCAGGGATTCATGAATGAACTACAGGGGGTGTGTGAGTTCATAAAAAAGCCAATTGTATAAAAGCAGTAACATTTTAGAAAGAAAAATTTAAGAGAGAGAGAAACCGAATAAATGTAATCTATAAAAGAGTAACTGTAATCTGATGATAAACATTTTAAAACAATGTAATCTAATTACAATTAGTTTTTTTTTTTTTTTTTGGAATCTGATTACGTAATCCAGATTAAATGTAATTGGTTTCTACCCAGCAATAAACCCATGCTTATGCTTATTTGCTATATACTCATACACCTGTTTTATTTTAGCTAAACTTTGTTTAGTTCCTGTGAAGTGATATATCCAGGGCTGGATTGGTAATCGGGCATACCGGGCATTTTCCCGGTGGGCCGGCGCACTTAAGGGGCCTTTGCCAAGGACCAGGGACAGCGAGCAGCCAGTGGCCCATTAGATTGTCTCCTGTATTGACAGCATAAACCATCCAATCACAATGCGCTATAGACGGAGCGATAAAGTACCTTGCTCCGCCTATATAAAGATCGCTTCACTCCAACTTCTTCCTCGTCGGCTTTTCCCACGTTTTCACAGCAGCATTATCAAGAACAGGCTTGCTCTGCGGTGAGTGATGCGGGCCAAAGAGCAAGGCAGGAGGAGAAGAAGAGAGTAGTTGAATCTGTAAAGTGCTTGGTACGGACTCGCAACGGAGGCAGGCATCTAACCTATCCTAATGTGTGTACGTGCCATGAGTGTAGAATACGAAAACACTTCTTAATAAAACGTCAATTCGTCCCCCGCGCTTTTTTGGCCAAATCAAGTCAAGTGTGTTCATAGAGGTTTCCATGGGCCAATGCGAATAAATCTAGATTTAAATTCAAAAAGACGCGATATTGTCGGACCTGACGTTTTATTCTTATCCAAAACAACTAGATGTGATATGAGTGTGATAGATACATACATACACAACCAGTCAAAAGTTTTTGAACAGTAATATTTGTTATGTTTTTTTAAAGAAGTTGCTTAGCAGCAAATCAGAATATTTGAATATTTGGTGCTAAAAATTCAGCTTTGAAATCACAGGAATAAATTACATTTTAAAAACATATTTAAATAGAAAACAGTTATTTTAAATAGTAAAACATGTTTCACAATATTACTGCTTTTGCTGTATTTTGGATCAAATAAATGCAGGCTTGGTGAGCATAAGAGACTTCTTTAAAAAGCATTA
Source organism: Sinocyclocheilus rhinocerous (assembly GCF_001515625.1). Taxonomy (NCBI): domain Eukaryota; kingdom Metazoa; phylum Chordata; class Actinopteri; order Cypriniformes; family Cyprinidae; genus Sinocyclocheilus; species Sinocyclocheilus rhinocerous. Next base: position 1,084,958 of record NW_015639792.1, read on the forward strand.
AAAATCTTACTGTTCAAAAACTTTTGACTGGTAGTGTATATTGGATGGATGGCTGGATGGATGGATGGATGGATGGAAATGGTGGTGGGCCACCTGGACCAAAACATGCCTGGGCCAATTTTTTGTCCCAGTCCAGCCCTGGACATATCGATGTACACTTGTTACCTGAGCTGTTTGCATTGCCCTTCGAAATGAATAAACCATATTTATCCGCTACACTTTTGAGTCTCACTTAAGACTACTGAATACCCAGATGCAGCATTTCATTTACATAGAACTAAAGCCAAACGGCTTGCCTAAAACTTTGACAATATTCTTGTAAGTACTGGTATTTTCTTTGGGAAATGCAAATCTGGTTTACCATCTAGTTAGAGCTTCTACAAGAAATTATTATCTAAACCCTGTCTCTGCTTGGACAGACTGCCTTCATGGGGGCTTTATCGCCATCTGGATGGCCTTTTTTATTGGTATCTGCCTTTCCCTACAGAGAAGTTAGCCATCATCAAATATTCATGGTGTATCAACACAAAATGGCTGTTTTTGTAAAGCTGACCCATTTCCAACATTTGCCCTCGGAGAAACTCACTTTGGAAACGAGAGGAGGGAACGGCGGCCTGCAGCGATGTCTGATGGTGCACGTGTTGCTACAGCCATTATAAAATTAAACACTTCATATGATATTTAAACTGAGGTTGGACGCTATTTCATGTAATATATATTATTAGGTGTCTTTGTTCATGGTTTGTCAAGAGATGCCAATCGTAGTGATTCTGAATGGCAAAATTAATGACATGGAAAAACATTGCAGCATAGAGCAACACATTATTTCCCATGTTGCTTATTATTAACAGCATAAAATATGATTTCCCCTTTCCATATTTCATGAACGCCCCGCCAAATTTATTAAACCATACATTTGTCACGAGTAAAGCCCAGAAAAGAGCTTTTCCATTTATAATACGGAGATTTTATAGTCTTGTTGACAAAGTCGGTGCTAAAAAGAGCTACCGATCTGAGCAGTGAATTTTACTCATGAATTATCATTATTCCCTGTGTTTGTTAAGCAGCAATAGCCGGCTGGGCTGAGATGAATTATTACCGTATCAAAGTCACGCAGATATGATGTATCACTCATAGCTGCTGAGGCACTGGAGACCCGAATGTATGGGCGCCGCGAGGCCTCAGATGTGTGGAAGTGTGGCGGATATTTAGCTCTTGGACTTGATGAGATAGAAGAGAGGGGAGAAGGATACGTTTGGGGCGAGAGACAGTGTAAAAAGGGCGACAGATTCTGCATCATTCTGCTGCCCAATGGTCCATGCAGCAGTAATATTTGAGTGGTTATCTGTTCCAACTGATCAAAGACTAATGAGGCACAAACATGCACCACATATAAACTTCAATCCCACCAACGGGATCATGAGACAGGAGTTATTTATCATTTTTAGGCCAAAGGTTTTCATAGCTTAATGAAGGACAAATATGCGGTCAGCATCTCAAATACCACACACTTATATTAATGGAAAGACTTTGGAAAGTGAGGATGTGGCAGCTTTGCTAAAGTAGCCAACTGGATTCACTATTGATTGGGGTAACACTTTATTTCGATAGTCCACTTCAGACATTCTATTAACAGTAAGTAACTTTGCAACTACATGTCAACTAGCAGTTAGTAGAGTATTAGTAGACTGTCTGCTTAATATCTTCTAACACTTTCTTTGTCAACTTATTCTACTAACCCTAAGCCTACCCTAACAGTCTACTCTGAGAGTTAGTAGACATGGAGTTGCAAATTAATGAGAATTAGTTGACATATAGTTGACATGTAGTTACAAAGTTACGTATAGTTAATAGAATGTCTAAAGTGGACTATCGAAATAAAGTGTAACCTTGATTGGTTTAAATGCATCACTCTTTTAAAATGGAATGAACTAATTCTGATTTACCAGACTACAAAAGAATTGCAATATATCAACGCAACTCAAAAATATTATTATTTGGTATCAACTCTAAGGATGATAGTTTAAATTAATATAAATATTAATTAATTAATAGAGCATGTTTTTATGGAAGCTTGTTACTGCTACGGAATTTAAAAAAAGGTAACTGTGAATTTGAATTTATATCGCAATCCTGAGAAAAAAAGTCAGAATAGAGATATAAACTCAAACTGATTGTGAATTGATATAAACTTGCTGTCTTTTTTTTTCTCGCAATTTCAAATTTATATCTCAAAATTCTGAATTTATATATGTTATTTTCTCGCAATTTTGAGTTTATGCTTCATAACTGTCTTTCTATCTTGCAATTATGAGAAATAAATAGCTTTTCTCAGAATTGCTAGGAAAAAAAGTCTGAATTGTGAGGTAAAAAAAAAAGTTATTGCGAGTATGTGTCATGCAATTCTAAGAAAAAAAACTCAGAATTGTGAGATGTAAACTCGCAATTGCGAGAAAAATTTCAGAATTGTGAAATTAAAAAGTTAAAAAATAGCTTTTTTTATTCAGTGGCGGAAGTGGGCTTTCATACTTTTTCATATAATATAAATAAAAATAATAATAATTTAATAAAAACAAAAAATAAATATAATCAAAAAGATAATAAAATTTTCTGATAAATTTTCATACATAAAAGCAACACTGGAAACATAAGGTGAAAAGATTCAGAATGTTTTTTTCTCACTAACACCAATGAAACATTGTAGTGACATGCAAAAGTCCATTCCTGTGAAGTTAAGACACATTTTCGAGATCGAAACCTCTAACCCCAACCGTCTGTGGACGACTCAAGACCAGATCTGTGTCTGATCTATCACAGATCACCATTCGTCAGTCTCTGGAAGTGAATATCTGCAGTCTCTCGCTTCTAAAGGTCATCAAAAGAAACATGTAGCAGTAGGGAAGAGGGTGAATTAGAACTTTGGTGAATTTCATTGGCACTTGAAATAATCAGGTCAAAGTCTAGTAAAGCTCTTCTGCGCTCACACTTGTGAGAAACTCTGCTACATTATTCAAATATGACCTTACGTTTTCATCTCACTCTTTCTCTCTCACTGTCTTTCTGATGAACAGTCTACTTCATTTTTTTTTATTTTTAACTGAAGGTACTAGAGTAGGCTGAGTTTTCTTTGCTTTAATCAAAATGAAACACTGCCAAATTAAATACAAAACAAGTGTTTTGTATATTGACTTTTAAATATTTTTTAAATCTTTTAATATGCAAATCAGGCATCATCTTACAAAACATGCACACATTTGCATAGTATATCAAAAGTGATACAGACCCAACATAAAATGTTACCTTGTTTATTGATGTTTTAATTTGATCAACAACTCAGTGGTTGGTAATTTTCATAAAACTTTGTTTTTAAAGATAAAAAATATATAAAAGAATACCAGCAATATCATTCAAAAAGAAATATCTAAAATTAGGAGTCTGTACCAGGCAGTCAGTGCCTCCTCAAAAATATTTGGAAGAGAAAATGATTAACAAAAATAATACAATACAAAGATTATGAAATATGAGCTCAAATAGTGTGTAAATCACTAATGTTTAGAGAATAATGCTTTCAGAGGAATGCAACAAACTAATGTACTTCATGCGAAACATGGAATATGTTTACAATGCATGAGCAAAATGTCTCTTTATGAATATCTTCTTTTACAAAGCTTATGTAACGATGGTATAATCTTTTTGAATCGTTTATGCAGCTGTTGTTAGATTATTTGACTCTGATTTACCTACAATTTCCAATAATTTAATATCTGTTTGAATTTTTTACAGTAAGTGCTTACTGTCAGAGGCAGAAAAATACGACATCTAAACACATGTTTGATGACGAGTTGCATGAAAAGAGAAAAATAAGTTTTGGGGCAAAAGAGATAAATGACATTCTCACACACCGGTGGCTGACGTGCATCTCTGGAGGTGCTCTCCAACCCCAGAACCCATAAATCTAGGCCATAAAAGGGATAATCAGACGGGACAGAGGTGCTCATATCGGTGCAGGGGGAAAGATTTGATTGAGGTGCATTTGAAGGACACTTTGCATGTAGTTTGAGAGAAAAGGAGGACACCGGACTAAGGAGCAGTATATTGCCTGACCTTTGCCTGCCGTGTGCAATGTTCCCGTGATAAAAATTTACAGTTTTACAGCAGTAATAAAGGTCAGGGACTGCTTCTTCTGAGAGAAGTGCCACAGGTCAGCTCTGCAATACTGATGAAATGACCTGTGTGTAGCGGCACCTGTGAGCTGACTGTATCTGTTAAGCTCGCTGAGGTGTGTCTTTATCCAATAGGCTTAGAAAAGACAAACATAGACATGAGCAGATAACACAATCTGGCAGAATTTGCTTTGGAGAAAAGATTTGTGTTGCTGTCTTATTCATAAAGGCTGAATGTTCTTGGAATCTCATTCACTCTCTCTGCATATTCACACTTGGTGCCAGTCTCTTTACACAAAGTGTGTAATGGTTTCAGAAAACATGGAATATACGGCAGTGCTGAGGTCGTATATGGACTTTGTGAGCTTTTTGGACTTTATTAATCAGGACTCAAAATTGAGTGGTATAAAGGAGAATGGAGTCAGATTTTGAAAGGAGTGAACAATATGTGACATCATCTGAAAAGTAATGATAATAAATATTAAAATAATGAAGATTATGAAGACAAGCTTTTAATGGACAATTTTAAACATAACTATGCACTATAAGATCAGGAAGTGCAATACATTTTTTATTTTTATTTTTGAGAAATAATATATCAAAACAATACATGTATGCATATGCTATATATATATATATATATATATGCTATTGTGAAGTGATTATAACAATTATTATAATGTGAAAATATTATAACTATATGTATATATATGACCCGGGACCACAAAACCAGTCATAAGGGTCAATTTTTTGAAATTGAGATTTATACATACTGAATAAATAAGCTTTCCATTGATATATGATTTGTTAGGATAGGACAATATTTGGCCGAGATACAACTATATGAAAAAACAGGAATCTGAGGGTGCAAAAAAATCTAAATATTGAGAAAATCACCTTTAAAGCTGTCCAAATGAAGTCCTTAGCAATGCATATTACTAATCAAAAATTAAGTTTTAATATATTTACAGTAGGAAATTTACAAAATATCTCCATGGAACATGATCTTTACTTAATATGATGTTTGGCATAAAAGAAAAATCAATAACCATACAATGTATTTTGGGATATTGCTACAAATATACCCCAGCGACTTAAGACTGATTTTGTGGTCCAGGGTCAAATATGTATTTGTATGCATATGTATAGATATGCATGTACAGTATGTATATGTTTTACATTTACATTACATTTAGTCATTTAGCAGACGCTTTTATCCAAAGCGACTTACAAATGAGGACAATAGAAGCAGTCAAAACTAACAAAAGAGCAACAATATATAAGTGCAAATGACAAGTCTCTGTTAGCCTAACGCAGTACACGTAGCAAGGTGTATATATATATATA
>NW_015639792.1:1091339-1092948 GCF_001515625.1 Sinocyclocheilus rhinocerous
AATAATAATAATAATAATAATTATTATTATTATTATTATTTGTGAAGGACTAAATGACTGCTGAAAGTTCAGCTTTGCCATCACATAACTTACATTTTAAAATATATTAAATATATTATATATATACATATATATGCTGATGTAGTACTGTTGTGCATAAGAGCATTGTAAACAGAACAAACAGACTGCGTTACAGCTGCGTGAATGCAGGGTAAACATGCTTCTATCTGCCGGTGTCTGTATCAGCCTTCTCTGCATTTGAAGTATGTTTGTTTTCCTCCCCCCTCCCACTCTCTCTTTCCGTTGTTCAGTCTCTCGTTTTGCTCGTAGCATCTTAGTTTTCCAATCTTGGCCGGTTGTTTTGGAAGAGAGCTGTGATGAATGTGGCTCGGGTCGGGTTGACCTCGGAGATAACCCCTGCTTTCTCGTGGCGAAAATTCATCAGCGCCTCATGCGGAAGCCCACGGGACCCGTGATTCAGCACTCAAGGTGAGTGTTTGTCATGAGGCTTTGGGAAGACAGGACAGGAAGAGAGGAAAAAATGAGAGCAGCTCATGCAGGTTTCGTTCTGCAAAGTCCCTGCTGAGTCTTTCTGTCCCCTCCAGGGACAACAGAAATCTCCCATCTGGACTTTTTCTTATCCACTTTTCCACTCTCCTACTTTGCTTCCTTTTCTTTCCTTTTTTATTCAGTCTTTTATTTCTTTCTGCCTGTTTTTCCTCGTTCTCTCCAAGGCCATTGTGGTCTTAATGGTGTCTTAAAACCCAGATTGTTGTGTAAAAGCTCTGCTGCTCACAGGGTCATCCAACATTTAACACACCTTCAGCTTTTACTGCACCATCTGTAATTAAATTCACTGCTAGCATGCTTGGCCAAAGGTGCGTGGACACCCCTTTCTAATTAACAGGTTTTCTATTAATGCTACACCATAAAATGACATTCTAGAAGATTCTGTGCTTACAGCCTTGTTGAGACAGTTCAAGGAAGCCTTTTCTCTTGCAGCTTGACGGTACCTGTACACAACATGAGTCCCAAACAGGTTTACTAAGTCTGGTAGGGAAGCACTTCAGTGGCCTCTTTGAAATGTAAAGTCCCCTTGAAATCCTAGGTTTGTTAGGTTAAAGGTCTTACAGTTTTTTTTTTTCTTTCAATTGCTAACAAGTGTTTACCAATACTTGAAGTACTTTTTTCTAAACTCTTAACACAGCAACACACCTACATCACACAATAAAATGTGGTAAAAAGATAATAAAATGGATCAAAACTATTACAGAAATATAATTTAGTATAATAAAATTCACTAAAAATAAAAAAAAATATATTAATTATTTTATTTTGAGAAATTTTGGAGCAAGCAGCTTTAAGAGTATAAGTATGAACAATGATAGACTTTATCAGAGCATTTTGAGAATTGTCCTGGCTTAAGAGTCAAAGGAAGGATATGAATGGTCATGAAAAATATGATTCATACTGGCGTCACCCACACAAGTGTCACCAAGCAACATGTCACATCACAGCTCCTTTAAGGCATAATCCATCACAAAAAAAAAAAAAAAAACTGTTATAGGATGATTATTAAAAACTAAGGGGTCAGCAGAACCAGGCCAAT
>NW_015639792.1:1093040-1104600 GCF_001515625.1 Sinocyclocheilus rhinocerous
AGGATGATTATTAAAAACTAAGTGGTCAGCAGAACCAGGCCAATTGGTGTAATCTTACCAGCATATAGTTACGATTTTATCCCTATACTAATACATTTCACACCGAATACCCACAATTCCACACTATCCCATCAGCCTGAGATTGTACAGTCTATGAATTAGCTGAGGACAGAGAATGTAGCTTAATGTCTGGCATCAGGCATCAAAAGACAGAGCAAAAAAATATATATATTCCCCAATATATGTCATTATTCCATCTCTTTCTCGCTGGCTGAAATGAAATTGTCCTCGTCTAAATCAGATTGGGAGATTTGGATAAAGGTTGCTCAATTGCAGCAACAACCAAAGAGCTTAATGTCATCAGGCATCAAAAGACAGAGCAAAAAAAAATATATATTCCCCAATATATGTCATTATTCCATCTCTTTCTCGCTGGCTGAAATGAAATTGTCCTCGTCTAAATCAGATTGGGAGATTTGGATAAAGGTTGCTCAATTGCAGCAACAACCAAAGCCGGCGGAGAGGAGTAATATATCCTGATTGAAGTGCATTGCTGCATCAGCCATGGCGGTCTGTGACAGAAATGGCATTATTCAGCTGCTCATCATATTGGGGATCTATGAAACCTTATCGGAGAAGCGAACAGCGCGTATGCAAATGGTCGTCTCCAGTGGAATGGCATTGGAGCTGATTAAAATAATTCAAACAAGTACATTTGGGAGCTGAGCCAGACAGACGTTATGAGTGACAGGGCCTGTTGCTCTCACAAAGGACAGAGTCCCCGAGTCCTGTTTGTTACACCAAGGTCTCATATGAGACATCAAGCGCACTTAGATGTCTCTCTGGGATGAGAAGACATTTATTCAGCAAGTGCATAAACAAGGTCTCAGGGAGTGAAATGTATTCAAGAATAGCACCATTGTGTTAACTCGGAAAAGTGGGCAATTATATTCATCAAAATGTTCAACAAGATGTGTTCATCTTTATTTATGAATATAAACAGGTGCATTCTGTTGGGAACAAAAAGTAGTTATTGAGGGAAGATGTAACAAGGCTAATAGCTGACGTATTCCTTTAATATGTCATAATTAATGCAATCAATCATGTAAAGTCTTTATTTTTCACTTTTTCTTCTTGGAACATGTCCGCTCCTGTCTGTGTGCCTTTCTCCTGTTGTTCTTTTACATCTTTATAATTGTTTCTTGTGGGTTATGTGAGGTTCATGTGCAGGATGAAAGGTAAAGGGGAGGGTCAATGTTTTTTTTGTTTTTTTTTTACATCAGAATCCCACCATTTCTCCAAGAGCAAAGACAAATAATGATTATTTTTATTCGGACAGACAGACAGATAGATGACGGACTGAGGGACAGATAGATAGATAGATAGATAGATAGATAGATAGATAGATAGATAGATAGATAGAAAGATAGATAGATATAGGCTACGTTTACACGACAACGGTGGTCAAAAACAGAAAAGTTTTTCCCTTGCGTTTTTAAAAAGTTTCACATATACATGACAACGTTTTCAAAATGATTCGCGTTTACACATATCCGCGAAAACGGCCAAAAACTCTGTATTATGTATGCCACGACCATTTCTCCAAGAGCAAAGACAAATAATTATTATTTTTATTCATTTTTATTCAAAATGATTCGCGTTTACACATATCCGCGAAAACGGCCAAAAACTCTGTATTATGTATGCCAGGCCAGTAGTTGGCGCTGTCACCTTTTTAGTAAACAGTACCTGTAGGGAAGTGACAATTATATGACGTATATGATGCGTCTCTCTTGAGCAGCAACAACAGTACCATATACTCCGCCATTGTTGTGTATGTTTGTTCGCGCTTGCCTTTAAAATCGACATGTACTGTGCATGTCTACATACCTAACACGTACTACGCACGCGCATGACGTCACCGTTTCCAAAGATTCCCGTATTGGGTGCTTACACGGAAACGATAACGGTGCCGTTTTCAAAAACTTGCACTCTGAAACCCATTTTCAATAATATGCGTTTTCAGTCCCCAAAACGCCATTGTCGTGTAAATGAACAGTCAAAACGCATACAAAGTGTATCACGCCGCTGTCGCGTAAACGGCCCCATAGATAGATAGATAGACGGACGGACGGACAGAAAGACAGATAGACAGATAGATAGATGGGGTTGTGGTCTGTGGAGAGCACTTCCTCTATTCAGTCCTAACTGTGCGGTGTCTGGTAGAAGCACACTGACTGCATGCAGTGTATTGTAGTATCTTCAGTGGTTCACATGCAGTACTGCGAGCATCATGGAGTGACAGCGGGGACACAGTGTGGTATGGATCAGCAGCCCTGAGCACTGCTGCACACTCTACCTTTGATAGCAGCTGTGCCCGTGCTGTTTCCCCTCTCTTACCGAAGACATTGTGAAGAAAAAAGCAGAAGGGAATCTGTCCACTGTATATCTCTTTGTTATTGTGCCACAATAAGTTATGTTTACTCAAAGAATGTCACAAACACACGGGACGAGCGGAACCTCTGGTAACCCGGCACTTCAGAACAACAGCCTAGGAGTGAACAAATCAAAGACCTAGCACTGTTCGCTGAAAGCACAAGAAACATTTTTTTGGGGGAAAGCATGTAGTTTAAAATCACAAATTTTTTTAATTTTTTTGTTCTGCAGTGAATAAAATACAATGGCTTCCAAACACTTGTTTGACGATTGTCTTTGCTCAAATCAGTTGTCTGCTTGTATGGATATTCACCGCCTCAAATGACAAGAATTTAAATGGAGAATTTTTTCCTCATTAGCTTTGCTCCATTGCATCGGAATAGATGTCATTCCACCTGGTTCAAACCGCGCTTTTGATGGATGGGCTTGTGCGATAAGAATTAGTTTTAGGGCACCTTAGAGCATTTACACAAAGCCAGGATAAGAAAATATAATTTATATCTTCTCGTAGGGGGAGGAGAGTCAGTAAATTTGACAGGTGAAGCGTGTCAATTTACCTTGATTATACGCCCACTTCAATTCACAGGTGAACTTGAATTTTGTCTTTTTTCGCCATTCATGTGAAGAACGAGGAATGAGGGGCTGAAGGTTGTGTTTTTGTGCGGATGTGACAATAAAACGTTAAAAAAGCTATCCTGCTGTCATGAGGGAGAATACATGACAGCCAGGCCTTAATACGTTTAGCTGATATTAAATTATTCAAGAAGCACTGTAGATAGATAGACAGACAGACAGACAGACACATAGAGATAGATAGATAGATAGTCACAATAGCAAGAACAATAAAACCCTTTTTTTATTCTGTATTAAAATAAATAAATAAAAAACAAAATTGCAAGATGTAGAGAAAAATGTACAGAAAAAAAATCACAATTGTGAGATAAAAACTTAGAATTGCAAGGAAAACAAGTTTGAATGATGATAAAATACACTCTTTTGTATTGATGATTCAAAAGAAAATGATTATTTTCTAAATTTCAAGTTGAACATCATAACTTTTAGCAGGCAAGTAATCAGAGCCCATTTATTGTGTGATTGATTTAGTCCATGATTCAGGTCGTTGACTCCTGCGATTGATTCAGTCTGATTCATAGATCATTAAAAATTGAGCATCAGATTTTAGACCGAGCAGCATGACTCAATGTGTCAAGGCATCATACTAGCACCAGAATTCTGAACTTCAATGTGGAAAGTAATTATTGCTTTTATCTAGAGATAAAACAGAACGTACTGAATCCGCAGGGCTACTGAAGTTCTGCGAGGTTGAGGTCTGGACGTGAGGTGTTCACATGTGTCTTCTGAAGCGTTAATATGTGCATTAGGGCACTTTGCTATCACTCGACCTGGTCACCTCCAGGAAAATGACTCTCATATGACTTTCTAATGATGCTGTGCGTTAGCCATAAAATGGCAATAACTAATGCATTATTCCGGCTGAAATTATGTCTAGGTAATCATTTGAACTTAGCAATTACAGAGAGAGTGTGTCAGCTCCTCTGTGGTGATTACTGCAAAAATCACTTCATGAGTGAATCCAAGACTTCATCATTCAAAAGGTTTTGCAAGTTCAACTCTTTCAGTCACAGGGAAAGGCTTATGAGACACTATCAACAAATAGTTATGTAGGATATGCTCTCCTTACATTATTGCAAATGATTGGCAGTTCTATGCTGTGAAATAATAGGATCTTCCCAGTGAGATATTAGGTTCAGAAATATATAACTTGATTCTTGAGACATGGGGCAAAACAATTTTAAACTACTATAGATTTTAAGTCCTATATCATTTGTATTACATTTTAAAATATAATAGACAAGTGCATATATGTGACCCTGGACCACAAAACCAGTCTCAAATAGCACAGGTATATTTGTAGCAGTAGCCAATAATACATTGTATGGGTCATAATTATGGATTTTTTCTTTTATGCCAAAAATCATTAGGGTATTAAAGGCAGAGTAAGTGATTTCTGGAAGCCAATGTTGATATTTGAAATCACCAAAACAAACACGCCCCTACCCCAAAAGGGTCTTGCCCCTATTTTGATAGCTCCGCCCCACATATACGTACGCAACCCAGGCAACGATTAGTTCTGTGAAACAAATTTTCTTAATATTTACATTTTTTTGCACCCTCAAATTGTTGTAATTTTCAAGTCGTTGTATCTCGGCCAAATATTGTCCTATACTAACAAACCATACATCAATGGAAAGCTTACTTATTCAGCTTGTATAAACCTTCATTTAAAAAAAAGACCCTTATGACTGTTTTTTCTTTTTTTTTGAGAAAAAAAAAACATTAGCTTTGCGTCGGGTGGTTCTTGGCCTCCACGTTGTGCATTAAAATAGATTAATGCACAGCTAGCCGTGCATTCTCCCACTTATACATTGGTCATTTCGCCAGCATTGACAAGTTAAAGCTGTTAATGATGTTCGTAGCGCAATATTTGACTGGAAGGGTAAAAATAATGGTTATTTTCGTCAGTTATGGCTCGTTAGAGCTAGCATTCTTCCTGCTTCAAATCAGACATTGAGATAAAATAGTGTGGTAGGGTTAGGTGTGTTTAGTTACTTCAAAAACAGCGATTTTACACCTCGTTGCTGAGGAATATAATGTAGCGGATCTAGTATCTAGGCTATTTTATTAATAGAAGTTGTGGGGAAGCGTTGAAAAGTTTGTGTGTGTGTGTGCGCAGAGAGAGTGATCTCCAACTACCCCCCACACTCTGTGTGTGTGTGTGCGTGCATCAATTAAAGCAGCGCATTAATATTGAACGGTGATTAAACCGACTTGGAACTACCTGTGCATTAAACGGTTTTAATGCATACCTGCCAGCCAATCAGAATCGAGTATTCAGACAGACCATGGTATGTATCAATATATAACATTCTTGACATTATTTTTGTGTTTGACATTATTATTTTACATTTGAATGCTGATACCTTGAGTTACATTAAAGAAAAACACATTTTGTGAGAAAATAAAGGAAGCCAGAGGTTGCACCAGCACACACGTTTTACAATGTACTCCAGTTATTTATTAAGTATGATTAAAAACTTTTATTTTGTCAGTTTCATTGTATTCTGTTTTGTCTCATGTCTCAAGAATCAGTGTGCTCTCAGTGATACACTGCGGTTTGTAAACTGATCTGTGCGTTCGCCCCTCTGGGTATTTGTCTGCAGAGCTCTAAAGACAACACTTCATGAAAGCTCATTTGAGCCTGTCTCTCTTTTTTCCCACGTACCGCTGTCAGAAGACATCACGTCAACACCATTGTGACTGCGCTATCACTGATGGTTGAGGTAATTAACCCTCGAATTAAAACTGTCAGATCAAAGAGGAGACAACTGCCTCCCTTTCCAAACCCCGCTCTCTCCATTTCTGTTTTCGCAACTTAACTTCTCTTGAGATGATTTGATGCAAAACTTATTTATTTATTTTTTTTTCATGGAAAAAATTTTGTAGACACAGGGAAAATTAAACTGACATCAACTCCCCCAGCAGTGACAGAAAATATGCCATATTATCATAATTACTTTGCACTGATAAAGCAAACATACTGTTATTGTACAGCTTGGGTTGTGATTATATCAATTCCCCAATTCCAGGCCACAATAAAGCCTTTAAGCTACATCTACCAAAGTTGGCACAGTTCTGACTTGGCGCACTATATCTTTTCTAACTGGTCATACAAATGTTTTCTCATAATGTACAGCTATTCCATTCATCTTAATGCAAGTTGTTTGATGTCCATTTAACATTTTTAACAGCCTTCAAAAAAGTAATTTGACACAGGTTAGCATCAACTATAATATAATGTAAATACATATGTATATAAAAATAGACAATTACACTTAATTTCGATAGTCCACTTGAGACGTTCTACTAAATGTAAGTAACTTTGCAAATACATCTAACTCTCGTTAATGTGCAATAACTAACTCTCATTAGGAGTATTAGTAGACTGTTAACAACATATTTTCACTATTAACTAGTTGCTTATTAGCATGCATATTATCAGCATATTGGTTGTTTATTAGTACTTATAAAGCACTATTACTGTCTTATTCTGCATGACCATATTTTAGATCCCTTAAACCTACCACATACCTAAACCTAACAATTACCTTACTTACTATTAATAAGCAGCAAGTTAGGAGTTTATTGAGGGAAAACTCTATGTGTTCCCTAATATATAGTGCTACTGGGTAGAGTTAGTAGAATAAGTTGCAAAGTTACTTGTCAGTAGAATTTCTGTTTAGGGACCATCAAAAAGTGTTAGCAGATTTTAAGCTACTTTTGAAATGAGATCAATAGAGAAATAAGCTTTGACTCTGCATACTGGTTTAGTTATAGCAGGCCACACTGACAAGCCAAAACCTGACCGCTTCTATCTGTCTTACCCAAATCTTAACATGGTATGGATGTTAAAGTGCACAAAATGCCTACAACCATCAAACTTAATTGTTTTTATGTTTCAGACAATATTTTGTCAAGTTGGTTCAAAGTTTGACTTCACAAGATGCCATGTAATAGTAATTACAACTTTCTATTCAAGGCTAATCGAATGTCACCATCAATTTAAACTTTTGTTCCATAGGATTATTGAATGACTCTTGGCAACCACTGAAAGTTTGCAAGACTTCTCTGAGAAGCAAGTGACCAGGTTTAACCTGATCTCTGGTCATCAGGTGTGATTCCAACTTTTTGGAACACCAATTAGTGTCAGTCAGTCACAAAGCGTTGGCTTCTTTATGAAGCAGTGGGTTTCTTTTCACTGCCGCTCTCCGGCTCATAATGAAGCTACTAGAAGAAGTGAGCAGCTCTCTCAGCAACATCATCTGTCATTACCAAATGTGTGGCTTCAGCAGGGAGAACCCAGTTATAGGTCAAGTGCTGCCGACCCCCACAAATGGCTCTCTTCCATATTGTATTATCATAGGAGCTTGAGAGGACGCGGGTTATTTTAGTTGAAAGTGCCATGCCTGAGAGAGGATAGAAAAGCAAACAAACAAGGTCAGGAGTCAGCGCCATTGTGGCAGATGAGATTTTTGGAAGCCAGATGTCATATTTTGGCTGGTAAGTATTGCGAATTTGAACTCTTATTCCCTAGTATGTGATGTGACTTCATATGATAGGCACAACTATATAACTATAACAAGCTTTCCTTTCGTGTAGAATCTTCATCACCACAAAACCAGGGTTGGTTGAATTTATTTTTGCAACTTTCATGCAATGTCACCACAAAGCTGTGACCTTATTGCATGGTCAAGCCCTTTTGCTGGGGTGAATTGCCTTGCTCAAGGGCACAGTTGTGATGGCTTCATGGTGCCTGAACTATCAACCCTTAGTCACTGAAGCCTTAAGCATTACACCCAACCACCTACTGAGCTAAAGAGTTTTCTTTGTAATTTTTATTTCATATCTTTATTTTTAAAATGTGTATAGGTAGTATTTATATTTTAGCTTTTAGTTTTGGATCTGTTTTTAGTTTTTTTAATACTACAATTGATTGCTTCTTTTATCCTCATTTGTAAGTCACTTTGGATAAAAGCGTCTGATAAATGACTAAACAAATAAAATAAATAAATAAATAAATATATTTGTAACACTTACAAGGTTCCATTTGTTCGCAGTGATGCATTAAACGTGACATATCATGAAAATCGGACTTTTTCCGTGTTTAAGTGCTATAATCGGGTCCCTGGTGCATCTACCAACCCAGAAAACGTAAGTACAACCCAGTACATTTATTTTTGGTAAGCCTTTCTCCGTAAGCTTGTGAAAAAATGAGCCGTTTAGATTTTGCTCCCCCCGTGACGTAGAAAGGGGATCTTATTATAATATTACCACCCCTTAATCTGCATGTTTCCACCCACGGCGCCACCATTGTGTTTTCGCAAGCGACAACGGTGTACCAGTAGAAAACCATATTTCAGAAGTTTAAACTAATATGGCTTAAAATGCATGATTTCAACACAATATACATGGAGATCAAAACCAAACACTCAGAATAGGCATTTTCAAAATGATATAATAAATGATCTGTGGGGTATTTTGAGCTGAAACTTCACAGACATATTCTAGGGACACCTGAGACTTATGTTACATATTGTAAAAAAGGTGCATAATAGGTCTCCTTTAACTAACAATGAGCAATATATTTGTTGCAGTATTTATTACTCTTTCTTGACACTAGTTAATAAAAATATCACTCTTCATTGTTAGTTTGTCCAATAAATAATATTAACAAATACAACTTTTAACATTTTAATAATGAATTAGTAAAGCTTGAAATTACCCTGAATTAAGATTAATAAATGTTTTAGAAGCATCATTCATTGTTAGTTCATGTTAACTAATGTTAACAAAGAGAACCTTATTGTAAAGTGTTACCAATATATTCATGTCCAATATTAGTGCAATATCAAATAAGCAAGTCTTTTTGAATATGAAAATGAAGTACAAACACAGGAACAAGGTTTGGCTATTTCCTGTCCATGTGGAAACGTTCTCTTTATAGCCTACTGCCATTGAAATGCAGCCATGTAAAATAATTTCCTGCAACCAACATTTAAACTGCAAATGATTCATTATCTTAGTAGATCTTTGAAGAGTGTCCATTTTTTAATAGATAGTGCATAAAAGCTTGCAGTAGACTCTGTTTCACTTTATGTCTCAAGAATATGGGACTGTTTGCGTTCCTGTGTTGCCTTTATCTAATCTGCAGTATCACGACGGCTTCTTCTTGTTGCTATGAAAACATGCAGAAAACTCTTTGAGTAAAACGTCTCAGGCAAGAAAGCAGAGCTTTCCACACAAACTCTAGAAACAACACAGCACTCTGTTCAAACTATTCAGCGAGCTAGCAGAAAGTGTGAGGGCCCGCCGCATCTCTTCCACAGCAGAGAGTCAGCTGCGGCTTCATTTTCTCTCATTCAGCCCGAGGCCTCTGCATCCAGATCGATATTGTCCATTGCACCGTCGTTCGGCTAAGGCTTCCCCCTCCTCCCCGCAGCGCCTGTGCCATGCACAATTCATCCCCTGTCTGTCACCAGCTAATCTCGCGGTTTTGTTTTTCTTGGGTCCGTCAAATAGCCCGTGCCGTGATCTGCCGGCGTATCTCAGCCCTACGCTACTGAATCTATCAACCTTTAAAAGTTAACAAGTTGTCTAGGGAAATGCCATTTGTTACCGGTCCAATAGGAAATGTCAGTGCCTAATAAAATGGTGACGGTTGATACACATGTCAATAGTGGCAGAGGCTGTCCGATGCGTGCTCTCTTGGGTGCCGAGGAGGAAGCCAACTTAAAACGGCAGCCACCTGAAACGGCCGCTCTCCGCCAGCCCTGTAGGAAATGAACATTGTCAGGAAATAAATCATCCTATTAAGAAAACGCACCATTCCTCGTACCAAACTAAGGCCGTGTTGACGAGGCCCCTTACCGCAAATGACGCAGACAATCAGACGCGTCTTTCCTCCCGGCGCTCTTGCGTGTGTGCGGATCGCTCTCGCAAGTATTCATCAACGAGCATTTCAATTTCCTGAGAAGCTCGATGGCCAATCGGCCGTCCGCTGAGGCTGATGGTAATGAGTGCGCTGCTTCTGTCTGTCTCGCGTATTCTCTCCACTCTGTGCAACAACAATTACTACTTCAATCACATCCATTTGGGTCCCATAATTGACTAGTATAATTTACAGCACTGTGTTGTGAAAACCTGATTGGTTTTAGTGCAATAAGAGTTGCAGAGCTCATTTAGAGATCCACATTGACCACATGTGTAGCGGTTCTGCCGAATGAGGTAAAACAGTAAAATGAATGTGTTGCGAATATGCTATTCAAATCAGTTACCGGGAGTCTAAATAGAGATCAGTTTACTGCTTCACCCTTGATGTCTCAAATTCGTTTGGGAGTAAATATGGGGTTAAATAGCCTGTGAGCTTTCAACTTTCATTTCATTATTGTGATTTAAAGGGATAGTTCCCTCAAACATGACATCTCTGTCATTATGTTTCAATCCCAAATGACTTTATCTCTTCCTTGGAAGGTAAAAAGAGGTGTTGAGATGTTGTTTTCCATACAATCAAAGTACACAGCATTGTTAAGCATTGAAAACACCCTACACTGGGAAAAAAAAATGGTGTAGGTTTTAAGTAGGTTTTCTGTTTAAACTCAGAAATCGCTGAACACCGAGCATGACAATTTCACTTAGAAAGACTGAAATAGTATTTTTTTCAAAACATAATCTTGGAAATCTCCAATAATCATTTTAACAGTCTATAAAAAGAAGAAGAAAAAAAACAGTATAAATATGTTCTAAATCTTCTCAAATATTTCAGCGAGTTTCTCACACTAGTCTTTTGTACACAACACTTTTGTATTACACAGAATAAAGGAAGTCATACAGTTTGGAACAACATGAAGGTGAGTAGAATTTTCATTTTGTTTGAACTGTTCTTTTAATGCAACAAGCATTTCTTGAGTGGTTTAGTAACATTTACATTAGCAAGGTCCTCAATGCCAAGGCAGTGCAGTATAGTTGTCATAATGGATGAGAATGAGTTATAAAGGAGAGAGCGCTGCTATGCAATCACCATAGAGACACTATTAATCTTGTTTTTGCATCTGTACTTGCAAGGTCAATCATTGCTGTGTTAAGAAAGTTATTTCCTGCACCTTAGTTAAAAAGAAATAGAAAGAAAGAAATAACTTGACACAAATGGCATTAAAGGTGAGTTTTGTATATTTGTCAGTGTTAAAATAGTTTCTTATATATCAGCTTAATGCAACTATAAATCAGTGTTGTGAATTTGGGGCTTGTCTATTTGTCCGATTTGTTGGGAAACCTGTTTGGAAACAGTCAATTAAGTTTACTGGAGACTAACTTGTCAGACTCTGTTCCATGTTTTGTGTGTGTCTTGCTCCCCGTGTGCCTTCCTATGCCCTTATTTGGTTAGTTTCCTGTTCCTGTCCTGATTAGTTTAGTTCATATGTCCCAGGTGTTTCCCTTGATGTTTCATTGCTCCCAGGTGTGTCTCGTCATCCCCTCCTCCTGTGTGTAT
>NW_015639792.1:1104800-1105665 GCF_001515625.1 Sinocyclocheilus rhinocerous
CCGTGTTTTTTGCAAGTTTTTTTGTTTCCTGGTTTTTCCTCCCCGCAGCGATGGAAATTGCCGCTCGCGTCGCCGCCCCCGCTCGCCTCGATCTCCCCTTCTACGAGTATGCCAGGGAGTTCTGCAAGCTCGCTGAGGTGACGGCGTTAGGGGACGCCGTCCTCAATCAGCTGTTCTGGCTCGGGGCCAACTACCATCGCCCCGTGGACCTCCCAGACACCACTGGACTAACTTGGAGGGTTGTATCAATTAAACCCAGTTGGATTGATGTACTCCTCGTCTCTCTCTCCATTCCTTGCTCCTCAGTCCGCTCAGCAGTGCACACGTGACAGAATACCGGACCAAACAGTAAGCGGCATCCCTTCCCCGTAACAGGAGTTTCTCAACGTGCTGACGTACCTGACTAGCGTTCCGAGAAGAACGGACCCCACGATGACTGCAGCAGAGGACGTTAGTGTGGCAAGCCCCAAGGACGTTAGTGTGGCAAGCAACCTCAATCCAGTCCCAGCTCCTCGAATGCTCTTTGCTGTGCCTGCTCTTCCAGAGTGCCCTCCAGTGCCAGCACCACGCAAGCGCTACCCTGTTCCCCAGTTAAGCCCAGGAAGGGCTCCTGATCCCGAGTATAGCCCACGAAGGGCTCCTGATTCCCAGTTCAGCCCAGGAAGGGCTTCTGTTCCCGAGTATAGCCCAGGAAGGGCTCCTGATCCCCAGGTCAAGCCCAGGGAGGGCTCCAGGCCCCGAATACAACCCCCTACATTTCTCCAAGTATTTTTTGGGGGGGGGTACTATGGCTCCAGCCGTAGAGGCCAAGGCGGGGGCTGGGGCCGCGGCCTCGGAGGCTGCTTTGCCATGGCCTCCTGAACTA
>NW_015639792.1:1106452-1134847 GCF_001515625.1 Sinocyclocheilus rhinocerous
TGTCCCAGGTGTTTCCCTTGATGTTTCATTGCTCCCAGGTGTGTCTCGTCATCCCCTCCTCCTGTGCGTATAAATAGTGTTCCCTGTGTGTGCTCCAGCGTCCGGTATTGTTCATGTCATTATGTATAGCGTGAGTGTTCCATGTTCCGTTGTGTCGATTAAACCCAGTTGGATTGATGTACTCCTCGTCTCTCTCTCCGTTCCTTGCTCCTCAGTCCGCTCAGCAGTGCACCCGTGACATAACTGTGTTATTGTATTTTTATTTTTTTTTACTTTCTATTTATCAAATATTCCTGAAAAACGTTTCCAGTAAAGCACAACTGTTGATGATAATAAGAAATGTTTCTTGGGCAGAAAATCAGCATATGTGACCCTGGAGCACAAAACCAGTCTTAAGTTGCTGGGGTATATAGCCAAAAATACATTGCATGGGTCAACATTATAGATTTTTCTTTTATGCCAAAAATCATTAGGATATTAAGTAAAGGTCATGTTCCATGAAGATATTTTGTAAAAAAAAGCATGGCTAAGGACTTCATTTGGATAACTTTAAAGGTGATTTTCTCAATATTTCGTTTTTTTGCACCCTCAGATTCCAGATTTTCAAATAGTTGTATCTCGACCAAATTGTGTCCTATCCTAACAAACCATACACTAATGGAAAACGTATTTATTCAGCTTTCAGATGATGTATAAATCTCAATTTTGAAAAAAAAATTGACACTTAAGACTGGTTTTGTGGTCCAGGGTCACATATTAGAATGATTTCTGAAGGATCATGTGACACTGAAGACTGGAGTAATGATGCTGACAATTCAGCTTTGCATCACAGGAATAAATTACATTTTAAAATATATTCACATAGAAAACGTTTATTTTAAATTGTAGTACATTTTTTACAATATTACTGTTTCACTGTATTTTTGGTCAAATAAATACAGCCTTAGTAAGTATAAGGACTTCTTTCAACAACAAAACAAAACCAAATCTTACAGACCCCAACATCTGCTCTGCTCTGTAGAAAACCTGTACCAAATCATTACTTTTACCCAATCAATCAATCAATCAATCAATCAACCAATCAATCTTCAGACTATTGGGTCTACATATGATGTTCTGTATAGACATGAAAATAACTTTGTCTGTCTTCTAGACTGCAATAGCCACTTTACATGAAGTTTTGATTTTTTTTTTTGGTTGGACAAAGTCATAGCTCATTGTGTCAGCTCGAGTGTCAGCAGACAGCCACACCGGTCCTGGAAAGAGCTGGAGGAAAGATGATTTCCCTTAAGACACTAACAGCAGTATATTATGTAAAGAGTGCAGTGCTTTTCATAAAACACTGATTACCAGGGGTTTTCTCCAACTTGGAGGTCTGATATTATCAAAGGGGTAAAAACGTGACTAATCTCCTAAGATTTCCCTTCATTTATGTGTTTATTTTTATATTTAAAGATGTTACTAGATTATCAGTACTTATCAAAAGCGGGTCACGATTTTCTTTTGAACTTTCAGGACAATCTGAAGTCAGGAAAAGAAAGAAATAAAAAAAGTTCATCCGTGGGAATTAGTGTTCAGCCCGAGTAGTTAATTGCTTTGATTGATTTTTTCCCCCTCCTTTCTCCTCTGTTCTCCATCGTCGCTCCATCTCTTTCTCTGTCCCCGCTTTCAGGCCGTCTGGGGTCGAGGTTATTTTCAAGAAAAGCTCCTCTGTTTCTCCCGGTCCTGAGATCATTGTCTTCCTACTGGGACTTTGACTGAAACAGAATACGCAGACATGGTCTTCCAGCACCACTGGCCTCTTTCCAGATATTTCGAGGTAACGCACACACACACACACACACACACACGTACTGCGTTCTATCTGCCGGCCCTTACCGTGGCACCAGCTCAGCTCTCCCTGTTACTGTTTTTGGAAGATGAATATTGATTGGGCCACTGTTACAGCACTAGTCGCTGTCTTCCTCTTTCTGCCTCAGTGTCACGGGGGACGTGAGACATTGGCCCCTAATAATAGGCCAGTAAGAACACCTCTCTACTCTGGAGACATGGAGCAAGTTTCATTCTGTCCTCTCCTCCTCTGGAAGATTGGATCATGGACCACTAAAGGGTACTTTCAGCAGCTATCTCAGGATAGACATGAGATTCTCTGTGACAGCAGAGCTCTCTGTCCATCACTCCTGTTTTGCTGTGATGAGCTGTAGTTATGCACCTAAAACCCCAAATAACGGAACTGTAGGAGGCTGTGTGCCACTTTCATGGAATTAAAGATAATTAGCTTGTTTCAAATTACAATTTAAAGCAACAGGCCACTTGAGACATGCATTACAGTGATTGTACCATGGTAAATGGTCTTCATAGGCACAACATGAAACTATTTTACAACTTAATCATTATAAAATCAATGTAGCGTGTACTTCAGCAACAATATTATGCTAAAAGACACCAATATTTAATCAAAAGTCACATGTATTAATAAATATAATTGGAATACAATTATTTTATTTATTCATTAGGCTACACTGTAAAAAGTGAATTTCTTTAGTTATTTTTAGAAGAAACTAAAAAATGTAGGTTAGTGTAATCTAATGCATTCAGGCTGATTCAGTCATATAAAATAATAGGTTTTTTTTTTTATATTTTAAAGCAAATTTTTAATTGAACTTTTTTTAAAGTTAATCCTAAATAAGCTGTAGGAAGCTGTGTGACATATTCATCTAAATAAATATGTGTGGCTTGTTTTAAGTGATAATTTAAAGCAACATGCCACTTGAGACATGCATTACAGTGATTTTACCATGGCAAATGGTCTACTTAGGCACAACATGAAGCTTTTTACACACATATTAGAATGATTTCTGAAGGATCATGTGACACTGAAGACTGGAGTAATGATGCTGACAATTCAGCTTTGCATCACAGGAATAAATTACATTTTAAAATATATTCACATAGAAAACGTTTATTTTAAATTGTAGTACATTTTTTACAATATTACTGTTTCACTGTATTTTTGGTCAAATAAATACAGCCTTAGTAAGTATAAGGACTTCTTTCAACAACAAAACAAAACCAAATCTTACAGACCCCAACATCTGCTCTGCTCTGTAGAAAACCTGTACCAAATCATTACTTTTACCCAATCAATCAATCAATCAATCAATCAACCAATCAAGTGCCAGACTATTGGGTCTACATATGATGTTCTGTATAGACATGAAAATAACTTTGTCTGTCTTCTAGACTGCAATAGCCACTTTACATGAAGTTTTGATTTTTTTTTTTGGTTGGACAAAGTCATAGCTCATTGTGTCAGCTCGAGTGTCAGCAGACAGCCACACCGGTCCTGGAAAGAGCTGGAGGAAAGATGATTTCCCTTAAGACACTAACAGCAGTATATTATGTAAAGAGTGCAGTGCTTTTCATAAAACACTGATTACCAGGGGTTTTCTCCAACTTGGAGGTCTGATATTATCAAAGGGGTAAAAACGTGACTAATCTCCTAAGATTTCCCTTCATTTATGTGTTTATTTTTATATTTAAAGATGTTACTAGATTATCAGTACTTATCAAAAGCGGGTCACGATTTTCTTTTGAACTTTCAGGACAATCTGAAGTCAGGAAAAGAAAGAAATAAAAAAAGTTCATCCGTGGGAATTAGTGTTCAGCCCGAGTAGTTAATTGCTTTGATTGATTTTTTCCCCCTCCTTTCTCCTCTGTTCTCCATCGTCGCTCCATCTCTTTCTCTGTCCCCGCTTTCAGGCCGTCTGGGGTCGAGGTTATTTTCAAGAAAAGCTCCTCTGTTTCTCCCGGTCCTGAGATCATTGTCTTCCTACTGGGACTTTGACTGAAACAGAATACGCAGACATGGTCTTCCAGCACCACTGGCCTCTTTCCAGATATTTCGAGGTAACGCACACACACACACACACACACACACGTACTGCGTTCTATCTGCCGGCCCTTACCGTGGCACCAGCTCAGCTCTCCCTGTTACTGTTTTTGGAAGATGAATATTGATTGGGCCACTGTTACAGCACTAGTCGCTGTCTTCCTCTTTCTGCCTCAGTGTCACGGGGGACGTGAGACATTGGCCCCTAATAATAGGCCAGTAAGAACACCTCTCTACTCTGGAGACATGGAGCAAGTTTCATTCTGTCCTCTCCTCCTCTGGAAGATTGGATCGTGGACCACTAAAGGGTTCTTTCAGCAGATCAGGATAGACATGAGATTCTCTGTGACAACGGAGGTTGTATGCCACATTCATGGAATTGAAGATGTTTGGCTTGTTTTAAATGACAGTTTAAAGTAATGTGCCACTTGAGTCATGCATTACAGTGATTTTACCATAGTAAATGGTCTTCTTCGACACAACACGAACATATTTTACAACTTAATCAATGTAGCGCATACTTCAGCAACAGTATTATGATAAAAACAATATTTAATCAAAAGC
Source organism: Sinocyclocheilus rhinocerous (assembly GCF_001515625.1). Lineage (NCBI taxonomy): Eukaryota > Metazoa > Chordata > Actinopteri > Cypriniformes > Cyprinidae > Sinocyclocheilus > Sinocyclocheilus rhinocerous. Next base: position 1,110,909 of record NW_015639792.1, read on the forward strand.
CATCATTTATTAATTACAATCATATCATCTAAATATATATATATATATAATAGTGTTGTAATAGTTTTTATATTTTGAAGCATATTTTTAATTGAATTTTTTTTTTTTTTAAGTTAACCCTAAATAAGCTGTATTAGGCTATGTGCCCTGTATTGAAATAAATATGTATGGCTTGTTTTAAATGACAATTCAAAGCAATATGACACTTGAGACATGCATTACAGTGATTTTACCATGGTAAATGGTCTTCTGAGGCACAACACGAACATATTTTACAACTTAATCAATGTAGCGCATACTTCAGCAACACTATTATGATAAAAAAAACAATATTTAATCAAAAGCCATCATTTATTAATTATAATCATTCATCTAAATATACATAATAATAACACTGTAACAGTTTTTATATTTTGAAGCATATTTTTAATTGAACTTTTTTTTTTAAAGTTAACCTTAAATAAGCTGTAGTAGGCTATGTGCTTTATGTATTGAAATACATATGTTTGGCTTGTTTTAAATGACAATTCAAAGCAATATGCCACTTGAGACGTGCATTACAGTGATTTTACCATGGCAAATGGTCTTCTGAGGCACAACATGAAGCTGTTTTACAACTTCATCAGTATACAATTTATGTAGTTCAGCATGTGTACTTCATAAAATAAACCAATATTTAATCAAAACTCACATTTATTAATGGCAATAATTGGAATACAATTCTTCTATTTATTCATTAGGCTACACTGTAAAAAGTGAAAATTTTAATTTATTTTTAAAAGCAAAAAATGTTGGTTAGTGTCATATAATGCAGTCAGGCTGATTCTGTCATACAAATAAATAGGTTTTATATGTAAAAGTATATTTTTAAATGAACTTTTTTTTTTTTTTTTTCTTAAGCCGTAGGAAGCTGTGTGCCATATTCATGGAAATACATATATTTGGCTTGTGTTAAATTAAAATTTAAAGCAACAATTTACCACTTCAGACATGCATTACAGTAATTTTACCATGGCAAATTGTCTAAAGTAGGTACAACATGAAGCTATGTAAAACCTATTCACTGTAAAGTCAATTTAGCATAAACTTTGTCAGTTACTTTTAGAAGGAAAAATGTTGGTTGGTGATTTAAAGCAGTCAGGTTATTTCAGCCATTTAAAATAATAGTATTTCTATTTTAAAGCATATTTTAAAAAACTTTTTTAAATTATTTTTTTTTAGTTAACAAAACAGTTTCACAGTGCAATCAAAAATGTGCCTACACGAAAAGCTTTAAGTGTGACTCATTCATTGGAATAGGATCTATTTTTGAATATATATATTTTTTTAATATATATGAGAAGATTTAGTATAGGTAAAAAAAAAAAAAGTACATTAAATAAAAGTAAAAAAAAAAGAAAGATAATAATTGAAGCACTTTAGAAGTATACTGTTATCTGACATACTTTGCATGCAGAAGAAAAAGTATAGTCTCACAGTTGTGCCCTGACATTTTTGTGCCTTTTTCTGTGTCATTCCATAACCCCTATCTTAATACTAGGCTGATTTACCCGAGACCATCAAAATTGTTATATCACACACATTCACCATTGAAGGATTTCTCAAGACCCCCTAGATAAGCCATTTAATTTCCGCCTGTGGCTGCGAACACTGGAAGAATACAATTATTTTATCTAAGTTGTCGTCTTATGACCGGATTCTTGAGCTGCTGCGATTTCTATGAGCCAAAAATGAATAACAATTGTGTCATTTTCATTAGAAAAAAAAAGAAGAAGAAGAAAAAAAAATCCTCTACACTTTTAAAATGTTCATTTACATAAGCATATAAGGAGCTTATGTTTTTGGTCACTAAAGTTTTTATGCAATGCAAAAATTATTTCCATTATTTGCATTTGCATATGCATTAAAATCTATCCACATTCACACTAAGTGTGATTTCAAATCATATCAAAATCTCACTTCTGATAGTTTTGCATTATTGTGATTTCTCTTTTTTGCTCATATTCTTCGTTATGAATCTTTTACTTCTCTTTGAAGCATATTTTACATTCCGTGCACCTTTAGCAGAACCCATCACTCAGCTCGGCTTACAGTAATTGGGGAGTTTTGCGAGCGCTTTGAAGATGCTTTGTTAAAGTGTTGAATTAATAAAATCTTAAGCATGCACGTGGCACCTTCTAAACAAATATTGCCCTTTGCTTTCTCTTAGAAGCGTCACTCGGCAGAAAAGTGCTGAATGTAAGATCTTAAGTGTGTTTTCTTTATTTAAAGCAGCACGTATGAATCCTAACCTCTTTTACATATGAGTCAAAGTGTAAAGGGGTCATTACCGTAGCACTTTTCCTCTTCATTATTTCCGTATCTCTCTCGCCATGAAGCAAACTCAATTATCCAGCTAAGTTTTGGCCCTCTGATGAATCTTCAAATTATGCTTTTTTGCCTGTTTAATTTTTTATGCAAGCATTATATCTGGAGTTTAACTGCAAGTACCATTTTATTGAATATATCATTGAGAACTATATTTAAATCTGAAGTGGACAGTCATGAAATAGATAGTAGATTATATTTAATTGACAAATTACATAGCCGTGATTAGTTTTTCTGCAGATTAGTCTTTGTAATGTGATCCTACATGCAAATGTACCGGCTATTTTCAGCTTGGATTTTAGTTATGAAGCTTTAATTATTCATGATTTATAAAGTTAAAAGACGAAGCCGCGGGCAAATGCATATAGTCATTTTACCGTAACTCTGTGAAGACAGTAGTTATAAACAGCTCTATTGTGTAATTTAGTAAATATGTATCATATGTGATTTGTCAGCACATAAGAAGTTCAACATATTGCATAATTTAATTACATCAGTAAACACTGAGTAATTCCTAAAAAAAAAAAAAAAAATGTAAGAGGATTCTTCAATAAAAAATTCAAATAAAATAAAGGGTTTGAATTATCATCATATGTAATGACAGCATTTTTTTAAATTAAGTTAATTAATTAATTAATTAATTAATTAATTTATTTATTTATTTTTAATTTTCATCCACAATCCTAAATCCTGAGACGAGAGAGAGAGAAAAAAAATATTTGATTTGTGCAGTAGTGTAAATAACTAAATGCATATGCAAATAATGTTTAATATAATACACAAATTATTACAACTGTAAAACAATACACATTTAAATCAAATACAAAACAGCTAAATGATTACATCAAAATGCTAACCAGTGTAGGCAGCACTCGGCTCAGCAATGCAAGTATTATGAAAAGTCTTGTGCTGTGTTTGGGCACTGGAGCAAGGTTAGCTGGTTCTTCTGTCCCACAACACCTTGATGAAAAACAGAACGGATAAAAGGAAGTGTGAAGGAAGTATTGGCAGGGCGAGGAGCCCGGTGCCCCGTGCAGCTGCAGGCAAACATATTTAAAGCCATTCTATTGCACATTGAGCCAACACGCGGCCCCAGTGGGGACACACGCCGCCCTGCTGGCCTGCCCTGCCTGACTCACACACACACACACACACACACACACACACACATACACACACAGGATAAGCCTCATCGTCACACAAAAACACTGAGCTCTGAGCTCCTGTTTGCCACTCCTCAATCCAATTACCATCTGATTACAGGCAGCTGCTAAAGCAGAGCGATTTTCCTCATTAACGACCAGACACCTAGGGCTCTTCAACCTGCGCAAAGAGCAGATGAGCATGCTGAAACAAGCACATGCCATGCTACCTCAAACCACCCGTAGAAGTAGCTGACATCATGTCGAAACAGAATCAAGAGGTTTAGAGCTGATGTTTAGATCAATGGTCCTATAGCGGTCAAAACAGGAATAGGAGGAGGGGGAGGGGACAAATAAATGATTGATGAATACTTCAAAAAATAATTACGAAGCAGCCCAAACTGCATTTTATTTTATTTTATTTTATTTAATTTTATTTACCAACATTTAAACTGTTGCTTCTTTATATTTATTATTTCTGTACAATTTTTACTGTAGGTAGGTAGACCTTGACCTTGACCTTGATTAATTTGATTTGATTTACATTTGTTGCGACATTACATTTATTAATTTTGCACTGTTTATATGCAGCTAAGAGATGATAGATAGATAGATAGATAGATAGATAGACTTTTGAGTTGTTTTTCTCATGTATAATGAATTTCAAAGCAGCTCCTGTGGAAATCTAGTAAATAATTTCTGTCCATCCTGTATAATTGTAAGATGAAATGCAGGAGGACATATTTTATGTGGATTTGATAACTCAGATTGTCAGGCATGAAGGGGATGAAAGAGAGGAGACTTAATCTATATCGAGTTGGCTTGCAGGACAGCTAACACAAAATCAATTCTTTTCACTCGCTGCTGGTGCCAAACAAGCCCACTTGGACCATGTGATATTCGCGCACACACACATACATACACACACACACAGGCGCGCACACACACACACACACACACACATCTTTCAGGAAGCACCTGGGCCCTGATCCAAAAACAGCCAAACTCCCTCTAAGACTCGCTGACCAAAACAGAATCCCCGTGTAGTCCGCCGCACCGACTCTGTGGTCTCTATTTAAATCGATTTATATTAATGAGCAGGGACAAAAGCATCAGTCTTGAAGGAAAAGTTCACCCAGAAATGTTACGGTTATTTACTCGCCCTCATGACGTTTCAACCCAAAACTGTTTTCCACGCCAGGACAGTGCCTGAATTAAAAGGCTCCAAAACAACATAAAATAAAAGTAGTTCATAATTAACACGCATGAACTAATGGTGTTTGGTGGTGTCAATAACCATCCGCTTTTACTGTATAGAGCAGCTCAGACTTATCCAATTTGTATTTCTCTAAATAAAGAAAGTGATACAGTGTCAGTACATTGAGGGCAAGTAAATTAAGATAAAATGTTAATTTTTGGTCAACCGTTCCTTTAATGTGTTAATCATTAAATGAACAATTTCACTACAGAGTCTCTTTGTCTCTAATGTCGGAAGGACTGACCTCAGGTTAAATCAATTGTAAGTCACTCTAAATTACAATGTAAAGTTATACGGCCGAGTCTCCTTGGGAAAGAGATGATTTTGAGCCTGGTATTAAATGATAACCATGTAAGAGCTCTTACAATATTTGCATGAAATATTTAATAATTTCTCCACAAAGCTCATTTTGCCTTAATTTATTATTATGTTTTACATTTGAGGGAAATTGGCCTTATTAGCTACCTTGTTTTATAATCTCCTGATAAAACCAGACCTCCGACACTATTAATTTTTTCACCTGTTATATCTTCTATTATAAATAGAGTGGAAATGAGGACGTTTTTTTTTTTTTACTCCAAAAATGGCTGTTCTTTTTATATGTGTTCCGTTAATACACATTCAGAGCGCCATCGGAAATGAATTAAAGAGCAAAGCTATTTTTACTCACTGATATGGTGCAAAAAGTCAGCGTTAACTCTTTAAAAAAAATTTACCTTCAGAAAGTTTTAATTCTGTTCAGTTAGGCAATAATATTAATTTACAGTCTGCAAATGTGTTCTCTAAGTATGCGGGATTAGAAATAACTGTGTTATGAGCATATATATGTCATTTTACAGGCTTGGCAGACACAACATGTTAAATACTAGCTAACTGAGCATAATGTGCAATATGTAGCATACAAGTAAAAAAAATAAAAATAAAAATGCTAGGTATTATTTCACAATAAACATTAATCAGTAGTATGTTAGATTATTGTCACATGGCCTAATCTTTTGCATGCAAGTGGCATTCAGTTATGAACTACGAAATAATAATAATAATAATAATAATAATAATAATAATAAATATAGCTGCAATGATTCTAGAGGCAAAGTTACTCGTTATGAGAAGCTCTATCAAATGATATGCATATTGTGTTGATGTGTGAAAAATCACGCAATATACAATCGTTTACGCACTTGAAAAACGCAATTTCGCCCCCCAGTGGCCGAGTTTTTTGAGATACGCGAATGTCCTCAAAGACACTTGTGCCGCTTATAGTCATTGACACTGCAAACCAATTTTCAAGTCGATCGGACAAATGGTTTCCTAGTAATAGTTTTTTCAAAATTATAGCGACACCAAGTGGCAGAGCTACGCAATTTTTTTAAATTTGACTAAAAACTGAGCTCATACACATGTGTACCGAGTTTGGTGAAGATATCTCATTTGTTCATAAGTTATAGCCCTTTTCGTAAAATTGGCCTCCAAAATCAATGCAACCATTTTTAATTTGCCTTGACCCAAGGATTCCAAAAATGTAAAATGTTTGAGTCTACGACAAGCGGTTTAGGAGTTATTAGCACTTACGCGTTTTTTTATCGCTGTAGCGCCACCTATTGGCCGATTGGGTTGAGCCTTTGTCAGAATGTCCCCTCAGGGAGCTCTACCTTTTGACCAAATTTCAGCTCTCTAGGCCTTACGGGTTATTCTGCATGATCAGTTTTAGAGTAGAAAAAAAAAAAATAAAATAATAAAAAAAATCCTTACAATTACAGTAGGGTTTCAGCACTGCGTGCTTGAACCCCTAATAATGTGTGATTCATCTTGATATACTCACATACACATTTTTATGAATCTTTTAGGTTCATAGAATATTGAATTCATGGAAATAATAGCAATAGTAGGATTTTATTGTGTTTTATCAGTGAGGTTAATTAAATATCGCCAGTGTCACTGCATTTATAAAAAGCATTTTATCTAACATTTCTCTAACATTTGATTCTGTTCTGTGTGTGGTATCAGGTATTCAACTCATATTAAAGGATTCTATCATGTTACCCATGTCTCCAAGTTAAAAATGTTAAAATGAATAAAAGTTGACATAATTTAATTATTACACTGTAAAAAATTATATAATCAATGTCAAGTCAACATGTTTTTCCATTACTTTAACTCATCACATGAAATGAACTTTATTTTTTAAATTATACAAGATTCAATTTGGTTGTTTTACGTCAGTTTAATATAACTTAAGTTGAAATGACTTGCACATTTGATTAAACTTAAAAATGTAAAGTTTAAGTAGGTGGAAATTTTTTACAGTCTACTCAATCATTCATTTATTTTGTTTGTTTACCATTAGACAGATGCAGTAAATAAATACATAAATGTGTTTGTGTATGTGTATATATATATATATATATATATATATAGTAAAGCTTATGTTTCTACATTTTTGCTTTCATAATGTGTGTATTGTATGTTTCAGAGAATATATTCAAATATACAACGATGTAATGTAAATGTTCTATATGCTGAAATCAGGCTAAGATCAGGCCGAAAAATCAGTGTCATTGTTTTTCATATATGGCATAAAGAAAAAAAAATGTAAAATAGAAAACACCTACCATATTTTTAATGACCTGAGGATGAATACATGAGAATTACATTTAAAACAAAAATGAAATTAAGTTAATAATGGCACTATAGAGTGACATTTTGGAATGCACTTTTATAAATCAGTCAAATGACCTTTCCTTTCTTTAAGAGTTTCTGCTGTGCTGCTTTCAGACTAGCTTCTGAACACATGGCACACACATGCACAGCATGGTTCTGCTCTCCAAGAAAACCATGAAACTTTGATGGAAAATCATTTCACTATGGGCTCTCCTCTGCCGTTCCCCCTTCATCTTCCTAAAGGTTGGTTTGATCTTTATCTCTCCTCTCAAAAAACATTTGTGTTTGCCTTTCGGCCTGCTCCTCCATCGTCCATCTCACAGCCTCTGACAGAACAGCTCGACCAATTGATTCCCGTGTGACGGGAAATGCCACTAATGGGAGAAACAGCCCTAAACACTGAGCGAGAACTCTTTCAAGAGAACCTCAAATCCTCAATCTCTGGAGAGGACATCTGAGCAGAGCAGCTTTGTTTGCTATAGCTTTAATGAGCATCGTGGTACATCAAGATCTCTCCTCTCCCCTGAAGTCCCATTAGTGCAATGAAACACTTTGTTCCCTGTTATTTCACCCGTTCTGCAAGTTTGTGTTGCTACTTAACCTCTTAATTGTACCGTATACCCCTTAGTTATAATGACAGCATCTAATCTTAAGTGTCACATTCATGCTTGTGTTTGTTTTTTGGCTTATTCATTCACATTTAAATGCCGTCTCCACTTGAGGATCAATGTAGTAACGTGGAAAGGGGCGGCGAGCTTTATAATACTCAGATGATTCAGATAACACCAGCTAACCAAGCAGAACAAGGACTAAAAGTGTTCAACGTTGACCTTGGGGACGTGCACAAGAGAAACCAAGAAGAAAAAAAAAAACTGAAAAACATTAGCGCACTGATTAATTTAGCCTACATTTACATATAATACCTGACGCAAGCTGTCTTGACAAACGTTTGCGGTCGCAAGTGTTCGGGACTGTAGCTGTACTTGGCAAGCTGCTACTTCTCTGCTACCATATGGCAGTTTGACAGTGTTTTCTCTGCTAATTAGTACCTTACACATAAGCCAGGGCAACGGACCAAATGTCAAAGCATTCCTCCTATTCTTGCATCAATAATACCGCCTGAAAAAACTAGACAATCTTCAGTCTTTTTTCAAAGAGAGCAAATGAGGGATTCCGATCAGAGATTTCAACTGTAGGACATCTAGAGAAGCTAAACATTGCAATTACTTTGCAAGACTACAGGTTTATTTGGTTGTTAGGTGCTCCCATTAGAAAAGCTTGCATAGAGCTTTCAGAGTAATTCATTCCACCTCTGAACACAATGACCTGGAGTTTTAGCAAAGGTTTCATTTCCAGCTGTTTCTCGGTGGCTTTGTCTGTCGCAACATACCAAGAGAGAGGCTTGGAGGCTTTTGGGTTTTGAAATGGTCAGAGTGGTTGCTTCACTTAGCAATGATATGATGCTAATGTCATAATGTTAATCACTCGTCAAAATATCACCAACATTGCACTTGGGATGGATCAAACCAGGCCATAGCAGTCAAATGCAGAAAGTTGAAGTTTGTAATTTTGTTCAGGAAGGCAAAAATACTTGAATGAACTAGGTGGATGAACTTCTGAGTATATGTTTCCAACATAATTTCCACGGAGAAGATTGCTCCATGTAAGCAGACGATTTCTGGCAGCTTACCCTGCGCTAAGGTTAATGATAATTTAAAACATTGCAAACTTCAGAGAAGGTTAGTAAGCAATTATGTCACCTGCCAACACATAGGGCCAAATTTACTAACAGTTTGCATCAGCGCAGACCCTTTTTTGGCATCAAAAAACTACTGTAAGGATTTACTAAAGACAAGCAGTGAAAAAAATAACAATGAAAAGGCATGGACCTTATTGCATATGCATTTGTAGGAGTTTACCTTTAGACGCAACATTAATGAGGAGAGTATTTAAATGAATCATGCAAGGTTATTTTCTAAGGTTTGCAGTAGTCAGTCTGCTGGTATTTGCACCATTATTTAAAGCCCCCAAAAAGCACATCTTAACCCAATTTGCATCTCTGTTGCAACCCTACACTAATTTGCGCCGCTCCTGGTAGATTGCTTTGGTCATTATGGAAATGCAAAAGTCTTGTGGCTATAGTTTTAATGATTGTTTCCTGACGCTGTGTACTTCCATTGTACGCGCCTTAATGTAAATATCTGAGGGGCGAGTCACAATCATTTTCAGCCATGATCGACTCGCAACCTGTTGATCTTTGCGCATGCTGGAGTTTACCGAAATTTGATTGGCTGTCATGTCTTTGAAGGAGGGGTTTTAGAGGGTGGCTGTGCAGTTGAAGTGGTGTCGGTTGTTTAATTCAGTGGTACAGTAAGTCTGGCAGAAGCACCTTTATTGTGTTGCTGAAAGTCTTTCAGACAGAAACTGCTGTATCATTGCATGCTGAAGAACAGGCTAATCTGATTCAATTTCCTAACACTGCAATCATGTTTAGCACTTCAAATTTCATGTGTGAATATATACAGTATACAGTATAATTTTTGAATTCTTCGTTGGATGACTATTCATTCAATTACTGCATGTAGATAGAGATGGTCTTTGCATGCCTGGATTTTCAGAATTAGGAAGCCATCAAATGACTGAAAAAGATATCAACCTGAATTCAATATATGAATATCTTCTCAGAGCACTAACATTTACAGTGTTCTTTGATGTTTTCTTACAAAAGCAAGACAATACAGTGCACAAATTACATTGCAGACAAGTACAGAAAAGATGTGGTTTGCTGCCAACATTTTACAACGCTTAAGTCTGTTGTCAAATTATGAGATCATTTCATATTTCAACAGAACTGTGATCGCAATTCTTGAAAACAAGTTACCATTTCACAGTTATTGCATCTAGAAACCGGCTTTGTTGTCTCTTGCAAAACCATATTTTGAATTTATTTCGAAGCATATTATATGAGCCATGGCTGCAAAGCATGCTTACAATTTGTAAATGAATGTTGGTTGACATGCACAGCGACTCTGATTCTTACTGTATGTTGCATATTTTATGCAGCCTGTCCATATTTAATGCAAACATTCCAGAACTTGTAACTGAACCAAACATCATGACATTTTTGTACAACATGAAATGGTTCTTAATTCATAACTTCAATATGTTTAGTAAATAGCACAATTTCTCCAGCACACAAAGACTGATCTATTTTAATAAAGCAAAGCCTCCTGGTTAGCCATACTGTTATCATATGAGTGACTTTGTAATTTGTCCCCTCTCACTTCTGCAAGGTTGTAGAGATGCAGTCAGGTGCTTGGGGCCAGACCCAGGGATGTTTGAGCCCTCCTCCCCCTGCTAAGGAGCCTGACATCAGGGTCAGTGATAATGGCCGTGGCCAGATGGTTCCTGTCCACTGGGGAGAAAGGATGCAGACAGCATGGTCACTCTCTCGCTTTAGAGGTTGCATATTTCACCACTATTTAATACTTATTACATGCATCATTTATCTTAATTATTTCTCTATGAAAGTTTGATGTGGAACACAACATATGTGACACAAAATAAGTACACTTTGCCCTTGTTTGCAGACGATGAGGTGGGAGGTATAAGTTCTCAAAGGTACAGTAGCTAAAACAAATTTATTAAACACTTGTGTGACTTTATATTTCAGGATCGTATTCACAAACCACCTGCTGGAATAGTGTTGTGCCTTATGCATTAAAAGCAAAAGTATTGTGTATGTGTGTGTGTGTTTTTTTTATTTATTTTTTATAATTCTAAATGAAGTATTTTAAGACAATGTTTTGAATTTCTTAAAAATTGATATTATTATATTATTATTAAAATATTTTTATTATTAATATATATTTTTTAAATATGTTGCATAATTACAATGCAAAACAGGAAACAGAAACAAAACAAATAAATAAATCAGTACAATTAAAACAATTAAAGTAAATATTTTGGCAGATTTTAATTGGTATTTATGTGAAACTCAAAATCATAAAGAAGTTAAATAAATGAAGCTTTACATTTCTTCCAACGTGTGTGAATATGATATTTACCCACCACAATTAGCATGTTCACAAGGTCCGAAAACTGGGGATTCAAATATAACAAAGGAAAATAAAATGCATCACTACACAAGTGATTATTGTTTTTAACAGTAGTAAAATAACGAGGACTAGAGGAATCCTGGTAATGCCAAAAATAAAATGGTCTTCCATACAGCCAATTAAACGGTTCTCTCGATCAACTCAGCTATTTGAAAACATCGATATAGACGTACATCAATTAGGGTTCAAAATAGACCCAGTGTACAAATACATGCGGTTTCCTTTGAGAAAAATGGTCTTCTAAAGCGTGTCCTGGTGATATGTGGTTGCTAATGCAGCATAATGCGCTGTAATTGATAATAAGACCCCCTTTCAACTTAAGGCAGAGCGGGGAGATAGCGCTGCACCTCATATGTCACAGTGAGTCGGCTGTCTCGCCCTTCCGCGTGGCATTTGCTACTGTGGCTGAAGGATAATTGCCAAGCACTGCTACAGAATGAAGGTGTTCGGCCAAGGCTGGGTCTCCACAGTGATAAAGCACACAGAGATAGAGGACTGAAACCATTACACACCAGCTAGAAGACAGGTAGAAGGAGGAAAAAAGAGCTCTGCAATGCTGTGAGAGTTGTGCCAACGAGACCATATATTTGATTCCTTAACATGTTGTTATTTCAGTAAAACAAATCATATGTCTAGAAAACAGCTTTTATTTTTTTTTACAGCTCACACTATGGCATGCAATTTTTGTTTTCACATAATATAAAGATATAAATCTGAGACAAATATTACAACAAAAGTGCTAGGGGTAAAAAAAATTATAAAATAAATAATAATAATCCCAGAAGAGCTGTTACAAAGTAGTTTCCCTCAAATCAAAAACGAATTCATTATTTAATTTTTCATAATTTAAACATAACTTACGCAATTCACTGACCTTGAATGATTACCATATTCCTATATCATGATTTTTGAATGGCAACTGTCATGATATTTGATATTATTGGTAGAAAAAAGGAAAAATTGTATGATTGCTTTGTAGCATATAAATAATGCAATACAAGTGCATATGTTGTCACATTTTAGTTTTCACAGTATTTTTTTTTTCTTTGTGTGTGTGTACTTGTTTATGCTACAAGGATAGTAAAACTATCCTTTTTCCCCCTCGTGCGGTCCCCACGAGGGGGACATTTTTTTTTTAAAATAGTAAACGATGTTTATCTGAAAGTGTAACAATGCAAACAGGTTTTCTGTAAGGGGTAGGTTTAGGTTTAGGGGATATAAACTATTGTTTGGTCAGTATAAAAGTAATAGAAGTCTATGGAAAATCCCCACAATTCACACAAACAAACGTGTGTGTGTGTGTGTGTGTGTGTGTTTCATTTATGTCCTGTGTCCTTAATTTAACTTTCTATCCTGTGTACTTTTTAGTAAACACATTATTTTGGAGGGAAAACAACAGCACAGACATCTGTATTAGCGATGGATTTGATCTCACTATAAAAAAAAAAATGTTATCCCATCATGTTTGTTAAAATTAACATGCCAACATTTCAAAGATGGTTAAACTATAAAAGTGATCCCAACCCTTGTAAACGATTGAACATATTTCTGAAAGTCTGATGTACCTTTTTATAGAAATGCTTTCTTAAAGGGGTCATATGATGCGATTTCAAGTTTTCCTTTCTCTTTGGAGTGTTACAAGCTGATTGTGCAGAGACACATCACCGTAATGCATAACAGGAACACCCGTGCTTCTGAGAGGCGAAATATGGAGGAGAAGGATACAAACAGATCTGAAAAAGAACTGCGATGATCCACAGAGGTAAATAATGCAACATGAAGATAATGCCTGGTTTTCCTCTGATGTGGAAAATCACCACAGGCTGGCTTACTCTTGCGTTTGACTCTGTAGGAGGACTACAAGAGTGCCCCCAAAGTCCAGTGCCACCAACAGCATGGCAACCCTGGCTCCGGTTTGGCTGTCATGAGGGGGCCAGAAACAGTATAAATAGCCTTTCCGCTGAAAAGCTTGACAGGCAGTGTCAAACAGAGGCAGGAATTACTTCTCGGGTATGTGTCATATGGCACCATTGCATTTCAAAATGTCTGACTGAAGTGAGAAACGCACATTGCCACAGCTATTACATCAGGCATCATGAGATTATCAATATTTCACCATTTAGAGATTTTATTCAAACACTAAAATAGTGTGGGCGCAGTCATCTAAAAATAACCTTTTGCATTTAATCAATGGAGTAGAAAGGGTTTTAATATTATTTTAATAAAATTTATATTTCATTCTTTTGTTTCATTTTATGCATTTTTGACTATGTAAATGTAATTGTTTTGTTAGTCACTTAATTAATAAAGTGTTCTCTTATTTGTAATTCTGTTACTACGATTATGCACAATATTACAGTAATGCAGTTCATTGCATAAGAGTAATATTTACAGTATGAGACTGTTATCTAAAAGCATTTAAAAAAATACAAACTTCTCAGTTCTATTGCAAGACTTTGTTATTCATTTTTTTCTTTGCACAGAATCAATATTAAGCATTTTTTTACTTAAACTGAACCCGGCTGAAGTCGTAGGTGGCTCAGTGCCACGGGGCATTTCTGTCCTTTGAGATTTCTTGGGCGGAATCGAATAAATAAATCTAATGATTGAATTTGAAATTCATTTGGTTTTCAGCCCATTGAGACCGTCACATGAGGAAAAAGTCATTCTGAATATTAATTTGCAATAATTTTACAATACCCCTAGGTGAAGGAAATCTTTATAGCTCACAATAAAGCACATTTAAGAACTTGATTTGAATGGCGGGATAAATGCTCATTTTCTACAAGCGTTCTGATCGGTGGAAAGGCTACAGCCTCGTGCGCAAATGTTTTTTTGGGTCACTGACAGTCATTTATGGATAGGACATATCTACAGTTGGCTTTCCCATGCAATCTAGATTAGTCAGACCATCTGTTAAACATCTTTTTGGTCCATTTAAAGAAGTTTCTTCAAGGAAGTCACATTGAACAGGAAACGAAAGTAGACTTTTCCGCACCTCTTTTAAATTTTAGCCTGCAGATATTCTGGTTATAAAAAGAGTACTAACCTACTTTAATACAAAGTTTGAGTCTTGATACATGCGACATTAACTCAAACATGATGTTGATGTCACTGCCGTTTTACACAGCTTTACTTTTTCAAGCGTCAGAAAGTGTATAACTTTTTTTGAGGTTAAAATACTTTCTTTTATCCCAGTTTTAGTTATTTTTAATAGTGGACAAATTACTACAAACACGTTTACGCAGATTCTTTCCTCTTTGATTGCTCTTGACAGCTTCTCAATACTATGCAGCTGAGCGTTTTCAAATATGTCATCACACAAACTGTTTATTATTAGTATTATTATTTCTTTTTTTACTCAATTGCAAACGTTTGAGACTATATCTCTGTGACTTTATATCCAACAACTATGACTTCCACCTATATTTCTCATAATTGTGACAATTTCTTGCAACTTTATTTTGCACAATTGCAATTTCATATCTCACACTCATTTTAGATCTAATTTTGTAAATTAAAATTTTACAATGTGACTTTATATTTGAAACTTTATTATTCAATTCTGATATGGAAACAGGCTTCTATAAATATTACTTGAATCATGTTTTGAATGTGATTTTCACCTTAACCGACCAATGAACAGATACTTATAAAAGTATAAGAATTGCATTCCAGTATAAATATATAAACCTTAAAACTGACATTTCGGTAACACTTTAGAATATGGAACACTTATTCACTATTAACTACGACTTTCCCCTCAATAAATTCCTAATTTTCTGCTTATTAATAGTTAGTAAGGTAGTTGTTAAGTTTAGGTATTGGGTAGGATTAGGGATGTAGAATAAGGCATTGATATGTGCTTAATTAGTACTAATAAATGACTAATATTCTAGTAATATGCATGCTAATAAGCAACTAGTTAAGAGACCCTAAAATAAAGTGTTACTGACATTTATTTTTCACTCATATCTGTTCACCACACAAAGCCCACTATAGTGTGATTTTCCATAGTTTCCTAAAATGATGCTGTGGAATGTCTTTTCACATATTTTAGATAAATAAGATATGCCCTCACAGTGCCCTAAGCATTCAACCCTGCAAAACAATCTGTAAGAGCAGCCAGTGAATGTTTTAAGTAGGCCTACAGTCGAGTTCTTGTACGTGGAACTGTAACGTCTTTGTTCCTAGTTTATCTATTGGCTTGTAGTTTATGAGAGAGATATGTTTGGAAGCCTGAAGTGGCAGTGGGAATGTGAGAGATGTGATACAGATGCACTGTGATTATTTCGCAGCATACTCAACATAATGATGTGTTTGCATCATAACTCAGCATTCCGAGACATTTCCTCCCAGCTCACAGGACGCGTTAATTTCCTT
Organism: Sinocyclocheilus rhinocerous; assembly: GCF_001515625.1. NCBI lineage: Eukaryota > Metazoa > Chordata > Actinopteri > Cypriniformes > Cyprinidae > Sinocyclocheilus > Sinocyclocheilus rhinocerous. The sequence continues at coordinate 1,126,838 of NW_015639792.1, forward strand.
TCTCTACGAGACCCGGAGCGCCTCAGAAACAAATAAATTGAGGTAGTTTCGGTGTATAGCAGGGTGTGTTCTGGGATAGTTTCATTTGTCTCAGTTATTACAATAAGGCAGTGGTTTTGCATGTAATGAGTGAGAGAAGCAGATGACAGAGTGAATGGCGAGCGTGTTTCCGGATAAGGCCGCGGGTCAGTGAAGCAATCGGAGAAGGATGCTCTGTCATGCTCTACCAGTCGTAGCTCTCAGGGTGAATCAGAGGGAGGTTCGGCTCTGAGCCATTTCACACCCTGAGCACACCTCTCCAAAAGTGATGCAATTCTTCTCTCTCATGCCCCCCTGCATGGTTCCATTCGGGTGTGTTTCCATTTTTGGGGCGTTCAGCTTTTGCTCCAGAGAACGCTGCTATCGTGACGCATCCCGTAAGTTAGCATCACAAAATAAGCTTTGTGACCAACAAATGTTTATGATTCTTACATGTTTTGGTCACCATGATAATCTTCACAAACTACCAACTTTTAAGTATTATGAACTTAAATACAATCAAAAGAAGTAAAAAGCTAAACCTAGGCTATAAATGGACTACATGCTTGTAACAACAGCAGGAAGGGAGTAAAGGAAGGCAGGCAGATGACAGTGGCTCTAAATGCAAGAGGTTTTAATGAATTAAACTAGCAAAACAAGATACCAGAACAGGAGGGAAACAAGAAGAAGAAGAAAACATGAAAACATGAAGTATAAACATAACGAGACAAATCAGAGGGAAACAAGGGCTAATGAGAAAACTAAACAACTAAACTACAGGGCAGTACAAAACTTGGCACAGGAAACAGGAAGTACAACAAAGTCCCAACACAACACTAGTGATGATTCTTTCATTAACAATTATTAATTGCGTCTGTCATGTGACAAATTAATGAAAGTTCTTAAATTATTTTTGCCTGCATTATATTGATTTCCTAATTTAGAATATGATCAAAATTGCGTATTTGGACATTTCCAGGGAATTTGGCTTTTGAAAATATAACATTTAACACCACTCAAATGAACGAAATTAACTTGAATAAAGATTAGTACATTTTGATGAACAAGATCGGCGACAGAATCAGTAAAATGATCTGGGCCCGGTTCCCCAAAACGTTCTTATCGCTAAGTAGTTCTTCTTCCCATCACTGCACGACTCAGGGAACAATAAGCAATTGTTGCATGACTTCAACAACTCTTTCGATCTTTATTTAAATATTGTCCCTGAAATTTTGAGTTAGAATAGTTTGCAAGAGCGTGATTATAAACACAATGAGGCTGTAAAAGTGGACTGGACGGTACACTGAGAAAAAAAAAAAGGTGTGTAAACCAGTTTTCACAAATTGAAGACTCAAATAAAAATATACTCCAATAATAAATAATTATTATTTATAATTTCTACAACGTTTTTTTTTTTTTTTTTTACAGTATACCTTTTTGACATGATGACGGTTCACGACCCTTACAAACGCTGTAGTCTCATTTAGCCACTTGCTAGCAACCCCCTTTTTCAAGTCAAGTAAAAGCTTTTAAAAAAATCACAAGCAGTGATGTGTCATTTATGAATAATTTCTTCATTGCATCTGTCACGTGACAAAGACTCGGGAGTTCAAGTAATCATTTATGTTACTCATAAATTATCTTTGGCTGCATTATAATGATTTCATTATTCGGAATATGATCAAGATTGCATAGGTGAATGTGTGCGGGAATTTGCCTGAAAATATAAAAACAATATTATATATATATATATATATATATACACACACACAATATATTATATAAATGTTATATAGATTATATTATGATATAACATATTTAAAATGTATGCAAAGTATACATTTTTTCTTCCCATCACTAATCACAAGGGGGTATTACCGACGCATTTTATGTCATAGAATAAAACGTGTAAATGTATTGAGCCTATGTTAACCACACACCTTATTTAAGGCATTTAGCCAAAAACCCATTCATAAAACCCATTCAGGACGATGTAACAGGAAATGCTAACCCATGTCCAGGTTTTGCTCTCTATTGATGCTTCTGGACCAGAGCAGAAACTAAGACGCCTGTAGAACCGTTTCCGATTCTCTTGAGATGATGCCTGACTCTCCAATGAGGTTAGCTGACAGTCATTCTTCATTACCGGCGCTGACATCCCGGTAAAGAGCTCGATATTATCAGGGAGGCCTGTCTCACTCTGTCTGATTGTAAGCACCTAAATCATCGACATTGGCACTTTCCAGGAAATTAGTTGTTGCATCCCTCTCTGCTTGATTGAGGGGTAAACAAAGCAGCGGAGAGCTATTGCTGACGAAAAACTGCTTCCTGATACGCATTGATCTGGCACACTTGCTTTTGCAGACGTAAACCTAGTGTTGCAAGCTCTGATCTGGTCCAATTACATTCACTGCTCATCTGCTGCATGCTGTACACTTCATATAAAGGCAAAATGGAAGCACTCGCCATCTCAGCAGAGGCCAGAATAGCAATCATCAAGTGCTCGTCGGTCCCCAGCGGTCCTCTATCACACGACTGGAGGCATGCTTATGACTGAACCATTTCTTATTAATTGCCAAATCATGAATGCCAGGTGGTCGTCCACGGCTAACAGAGCTCTGAGTACTCTAAAATGTGACCATCGGCGTCTCTGTTAATAACGTCACTTCTTCCCACTGCTTAATGGCTATTAGATATGCTGCTATGTGCCTAATATCGGCACCTATCGAGCTTCTTCTTCACAGAGAAGTGCTGTCTCTTTGCTTCCCAGCTGGATTCCTTTACCCTCATCACAACAAGACCTGCATGACCAGAGCGTGGGGCTTCAATCAATCCCACCGTCCCGTTTCCATTGCAGCAACCCATTGGCGTTTCTCCGCACACTGTGGGCACTTCTCTCTGGCCTGCCGCTGAGTCCTGGCTCTTACAGTCATGCACAGTGGGACAGTGAGTGGAGTTATTAAACCTCCCCCAAGGGGAAAGGAGCACGAGAACCGCACAGTCCCTTGGAGAAATCATTAGTCGAGCAGACAGAGCCGTTAAAAGCCCTGCTGCTGTGAAGGAGGAGAGAAGAACCAGAACTGCTGGACTCAGAGCCTGTGCCTCACGTTGACCCCCACTAACGGTACTCTGGAAACAGACTCAGGTCCCTGCTCTGGGAACAGCTGGAATTAAAGAGGTCATATCGTGAGGAATCACATTTTTCTTGATCTTTTGAGATTAAAGAGTTCATTGTGCTATTAGAAACTGATTATTTGCGGCTCCAGAAACATTTTGTATATATAGTAACCTACCACAAATCTTACAATGATGTTTATTAAGGGGTAAAATTTGCTAAATTGTCCTGAAATTAAAGTCACAATGCAAAAAAGTATCCTGAAAGTAGACTTATTTTTTATTTTTTATTTTTTTTATATATATATATAATTTATCTGTCTTTACTGTGACTTTTGATCAACTGAATGCATCCTTGCTAAATACAAGTTTTAATTTACTTCATGGAAAAAACAAATTAAGTGTATTTATGGCAATGTATCTCAGCTCAAATGTGTCTGTAAACTCTTTAGTTCACAATATAGGCCTATTGAGAATAAAAATCTGAAACTCTCTCTGGAATTATAGGGTGCATTTTATAACCTTTTTCATCTTTATATTATTTTAATAAAACATCCTTACAGTTTTGGACATGTATGTTCTCTTTAATTATATTTCTCAGAAACCATCTTTATAGTGCAATGAATATATAATAAAGCTTGTTACAATAAAGGGCCAAATTTTGCTAGGTGTACCAAAATAATCAACTATGTATTTATTTGTTTCAATTATATAATTTTTATTTATATTTATATTATCTATGGAAAAAACAAATATCATTATTGTTGTTATTGTTGTTAAACCAGAAAAAAAAAAAAAAGCTGACCCTTTAAGCGGAGTCATGGTCAAAGTGCAGACACTCAAAGCCACACGCTGATGAGTTACGCTAGTCTGAAAAGCACTGGAGAGATAAAATTGTACACACACACAAAAAACAGATTTTTCTCTCCATAAGAGAAGCAATGAAGTAAAGCAGATTAAGCATAATTAATATGCAATTAAAACCTAACAATGAAAAGGGCAATCATACATTTTCCTCTAATGCTTGGCTAGATAAAACAGGTGAGTGTTTGGCTCCGGTTTCCTTAAGTGACGGAAGTAATGACGCCGATTAAAGTTGAGTTCCTCACACAAAGTGCAGGGATCACAGGTGAGAATCTGTGGCTGGTTTAATTACTTAGCAGACTTGTGTGAAAAGTGAGTTTACGGCGTAAGAGTGTTTTCAGGCCAGGAGATCGCTAGTTTTATATCCAATTATCTACATGTGGATCCATCTGTGGGACAAAGTGTCTTGGCGTGGGAGTACTCTTATTATTTCATTAGAGGAATCTATGTCAATATAAATGGAGCCGAGCGCAAAATTAGTGTGGAAGCCTTTGGAGAATTAGATTTGTGCAGTAATTAGAACGGATTTCATCATCTGAATACTCCTCCTCTCACCTCTCCAAAGTTTTGACCTTGGACTAAAAAAAAGCTTTGCATTTAAAACAGATAAGGGAGCACTCCCAAACTTCGGCAACTTTTTGCTTCTCAGTGTGCATTACCGCAAAATTACTCTCTCCCTATTTCTGCTGCATTTCATTCAGAGCGCAAAAGACCTTAGTTACTGTTATTTGCTGGAATGATTAAAGGTTGGTATTCAGTGCCACGGCGTTCAAGTGACAGCTTGATTATCCCTTTTCGGGTTGCTTTTGTTGGAGTCAGGAATAAGCTCAGGGCGGGGGTTGCCGGGGGGCCCCCGCCTGTCTTCATCTCCCTGTCCGCAGGAGGCCCACAAATGCCGGGGCTTCAATCCTGTCCTTGGCTGTCAGTGTGCATCGCTCCGGAGCAGCTCCCTATTGAACTGATGTGGATGTGAGTGAAAACTTCACAATGTCACTCGGGAAAAGGAAACTTTGCGCTGTCAGGACTGTGTTTGTTTTGATTTACAGCATTAGTGGAACGGGCCAAACTTGAGCAGCGTTATTGCTGCTGTCTGGAGGGAAGCAAATCACCATGGTGACTACACTGCCTACAAAAACTTGCTTCTTGCCTACCTTTGCCAAACTACAAAACGCTTCGTTGTTCCCCTGAAGTAAAAAGGTGAAGTGTATAATTTCTGTGCCACTAACGTCACCTAATTGTAAAAATAATGACTGCTTTTAAGGGAGAACACTCACCCGTCTGCCATTGGTCAGGCCAAAGTACAGGTCGGGATATTTTGACAGAATACACTTTCAAAATTGTTTATATTACATAAAAAAATAAATTATGGCAATGTCCATAAAATTGAAAAGTCTTTCAACTTTTGACACGACAAGAGCCCAATCGAGCCGCAAGTTCATCCAATACATTCTCACTCCCAACTCATCACATATTGACGCTTGGTCAGGACCCCTTGGCATGCTTTTTGATGCTCAAGGTACCCCTTTAGCGTCACTTTTCGACGTGCAGGGTCCTCCATTGTTTTCAGTTGTAATTTAATGGTTTGCAGGCTTTTGTAAAAAATAGAAATCAAATTTATACTTTCATTGGAGCACCTAACCCCACCCCTACCCTAAACCTACCTACTTCTGAACAATATAAAATACATAACAGGCAAATATAAGTACAGTCACAGGTATTTATTGCAAAAACTGACCATAAAAAAAGCTGCATAAAAGCATTACAAACAAGTCGTGTTGCATTTGAAGTCTTCTGAAGACATACAATATCTTTATGCAAAGAAGAGAGTGAAACATAAGGTTTTAATTGCTGAAAATGATCCCACTCTGTTAACACGCTCACATCTCACTCAAAAAGATACTCCCGTAGCATGACGCAATCGGTCATGAAACACAATAACATTTCACAACTAAGGCTGACAGGTAACCCTTTGTTTTTGTTTTTTTACCTAAGTAAAGTATCTGCCCCTCTACACACTCCTTTACACACTCTCTCTACACACAAACGCACTCCCTCTACTAAGTCCCTCTACACACTCCTGTACAGTAGGTGGCAATATGAAATAATTACAAGTTGCAAAAGCCAAGAAGAAGAAGAAGAAGAAGAAGAACTAAGGCTGACGTAAGACTTCTTCTGGCGGCATTTTTTGAATTTGGCAAACAGACTGCAGCACACAGTATGAGCTTTACGGCGGACGGGGACGGCGATGGCATCTATTCCTCTCACAATCAATAATTTTGCCTCGGAAGACTTGGAATATTAATACTTTTTGAAAAGATTATGACTGTAGTTGTATCTGCATGTTATATATTTTGTTTTATTGACAAATGGTAGGTTTAGGGGCAGGGGTTGGGTTACGTGCTCATAAATGTGTAAATAGTGTAATATAAATAAAACGGTTGTGACTGTTTACATTGAAAAATCACACCCCAACATTTATGCAATAATGGCAATAGTATTACCCAATATATAATTTAATCATGACGATTAAATTCCCAGTGGCCTTTGCGTTGGCATATTGACACCAGGGGTTTCTTATTTAAAGCAATGGAGGACCCTGCACGTTGAAAAATGATGCTAAAGGGGAACCTTGTGCATGAAAAAGTCACGCCAAAGGGTCCTGATCAAGCGCCAATATGTGACGAGTTGGGAGTGAGAATGTGTTGGTTCATCCGTCAGATCTCCAGCAGCAGCTGCTTTTATATTTGGGTGGAGAGCGGAGAAATTTGAGTTGCGCGTGCAACGCAAATCTGACGTGAGCAGGTACCTGAACCTTCAGATGACGCACAGCTCATATCTGCATTTCTGTAAGTTCCCAAAACCATTCATGAAAACCCGCAACACACGATAGACGTGCGTTTATGCAGTAGAGCGGCTCTCTTGCACTATACTATGACGTGACAGATAACTAGTTGTCGAGACCGGTTCAGTTCACACAGCGGGGGTTTTGCGAGAATGCGGATGTCACTCCCATAAATAACAGCACCGTGTGAACTTAACCGTATTGCGGTTATAACTTAACCTGCCTTATACCTTTAAAACAAATTATAAATGTGAATACTCTTTACCTAATTCTTGGCATTTTTATAGACGTTAAACAGAGGTCAAAAATGCTTTGGACAATAACAACATCTGTCCTCTGCAGCTCAACATGAAGTGACTTGCTTGCATGTGCATGCTGACAAAAGTATTTTGTACATAAACTTTGAAAAAGGTTTATTCAGCTAAATCTGCAAATGCATTTCCATCTTCCATCCATCCTATTACTTGTGACTGCTCAATTTGTCCAAGCCCCATCTAAACCAGTCGACATGAGCACTGCACCATAATATCGGAGCAGCTTACACGTTTTGCTGTGCGTCATTGATGTTTGAATGAGAGTTTTGGCAAATAATCAATTTCACTCTGCTTCTCCTGTGCTTTTTATACCGAAGGAGGAGGAAAAGGAAACATGGCCACGTTGTCTTTTAAAGCTTCGTTATTAAAGCTTCTTCACACATCAGATATTCTGCAATGTGCTGTTAAAAATCATTCTTCTCACTTTGTGGGAGGAGGTCAGAGCAGATCCACCAAAAGAAGACAATATTTCTCCGCGTTGCATCACACGTAGGCAAATAACTTTGGCATGTTCCCGATTAACATATTGATTTGTGTCAAAACAACTGAACGGGCTTCAGCTTTATGATGAAGGAAACGTAAGAGAAAGGAACAAGATCATCCGCGCTGTGATTCAAAGAACTTCTGGAGCTGGCGAGCTGTGGGCGTCTGAAATGGGAACCGTTGAAGGGTATCTGCGATGACAGAGAAAAGTAATTTTGGTTGGGGACCGAAGTGACAGGAAGGACAGCGTGACTTTGTTTCCCTTCTACACCTTTGAGACCGGTAGAGAGGTAGAGCACAAGTATTATCAAATTCCTCCTCCTCCTCTTCTTCACCAACCCTGCATCACAACTCCTCGCCTCTGCGGGGGGGGGG